>NC_056729.1:1595442664-1595522664 GCF_019279795.1 Protopterus annectens
TTAAAGTTTGCTGGTGAGTTTCAGTTGTCCCTGTTATTTCTTCTGTGCTAGTGAGCTTTGTGCTGCGTTTGCCTTTAGTACCATTACTGTCCTTTGTTTCATCTGTTTTATTATTTATGTTTTTGTTTTTCGTAGCTCTTCCTCCTCCTCTGCTTCCCTTTATCTCTTCTCCACTTTCCTTCTGTCGTGTCATCATCTATCTATACCAAGTTTCCATTTTTGTTATTGGTAGTCTGCCTCATTTTGCCTAGCTAGATCACTATCTTCTGTCCCTGAGTAAGTCATTTAATAAGTCATTGCTCCCAGATTGCCCATGGAAAGGGACTGTCTGTACAGTGGATATACCTGCTTAAATAAGATTATTATTATATTTCTACTGGAATGTGTTTTTATCCCCTTCTGTTGCTGAATATTTCCTCTTTGTTTCAGTAGGTTGTATGTTGCTCTTCTCTTTTCATCCTAAATTATAACATTCCTGCTCCACATGGACCACAAATACCTGGGCAGTCTCCATTACGGATGCATCTTATTTTCACTCGAAGGCCATTGTGGCTGGAGAAATCACTCATGCAATGATCGATGACACACACACTAAGCATGTCTTTCACAGGATGTAATGCCTTTCAATTTACAATTTGGCTGGTTGAGGATGCTGGATGCAATTTCAACTTTATTCTTCCAGAAAAGGTGCTATTTATTCCATTATAGCACTGAAATATCTACTCCTTTGTTATGTAGCTATGCCGTCTACTTACACATATACACAGACAACCCTCTCCTCTTACCTCTCAACACTCGGACTTGTGAGAGATGCACTTATATATCCAAACTGGAAGCCATGCACTCTCAAGCCAAGACCAGAATAGCTGGTCAAGAGGAGGTCAACACCTGCATCACACCACATGCAACACATAGCCCTCCAGAACACCCACCATCACAACTCTCACATAAAAACACAAACCACACACTCACCTTTGCGGAAGCACTCAATACAAATCTACCCAAACAGCAGAGACCTCCAAGGCAGAAACGCACTCAACCACCACAACACAGCACAAATCACAAGACACATAGCTCACCTACAGAGTGTGCCCCTCAACCTAAGATCGTAAGGCAAAACAGCTTGCTCATTATACTAATCATAGGTGACTCGATAGTGAGGCACACTGATGTCCCACTCACTAGGCTGAATAAGGAGAAGATAACAGTCAGCTGTCTATCAGGTGCCAGAATCCGACACATCACATGCACTCAAGTCATTCCACAGCAAGTGCAAGCATGACTCTGTCACTGTCCATGTGGGTGTGAATGACCCGAGATGCACCTCCCTGGACTACATGAAAAGATACATGGAAGAGCGCTTGGATAAGCATACTAGGCAGGTATGACCCTAGCCCTGAGTAGCAACCTACTGTCGCCCAGAATGATATCGCAGTACAAGCAGAAAATGATTGACTTCAACAATTGGCTAAGTTTCTGGTATCATTCTATGGAGATCCAGTATCTGTCTGCTTGGGATGGCATGAATGACAGACCTCGATGCTTTGCCAGAGATGGCCTGCATCTGTCACCCCTGGGTTTTTGGATACTGCCTAAGGCTCTTGCCACCCCTATAGTGCCTTTTTTGGGTGATGTTCCAAAAACCAAACTACCACCATAACAGCTATAAATAAATGCAATCTGAGGGTCATGCTGCTCAGTGCTAGAAGTCTAAATCTCAAAATGCACTTGCTCAAAGCACTCCTCAAAATAGAGAATATCGACATTTGTGCTGTAACGGACACCCGGTTTAAAGCAGCAGAAAGTCCCCCTTTGCTACTAGGCTATAACTCATTCCACACCTTTTGGCCCCAGAACATGGACCAAACTCCAAAGGCAGTGGTGTGTCCATATTCATAAAGGCTATGCAAAACCTCCAGACTAGTACCCCAGCATAATGCATCTGAGATACAAGTACAACTAACATTGGGTAAAATGGCTAGTCAGGTTGTAGCCTGCTATAGGTTCCCAACCATGTCCCAAGACTCTCACTCCACATTCCTAAGTACCCTGGAAACTGTTAGGGTCCAACCAAACACTCTCATACTAAGTGACTTCAACTACCCCTCCATCAACTGGGAAAACTACTCATGCATCAATACACTGGTCCAACGCTTCCTGGAATTCATCAGTTCCAATGCCCTGGACCAGCTCATTCTTACCCTCACTAGAAGAACCTGGTTAAAGTAATCACCATGGAAATCCACATCTCACTCACAACCCCCACAGAGGTAACCACCATGAAAAACTTCTCCAAAGCTGACTTTGGGCTCCCAAAAACAGAGATGGCTAACTTCACGGAACCCATGTCAATGGAAAATAGATGTATGACTGCTGAATCATACACCAATGCACTGTACGAACATGTACATAAATGCATGGAACTAGTCATACCCAACAGAACCAAGATGCTCTCCTCCAAAAAAAGGAAGCCAATCTGGTGGTCCCTGCCATTAATAAACTCTACATCAGAAGGAAGAAACTGTTGCAGAAAAAGGTGAAGTCCCAAGACTGGAAAAACTCCCTTATTAGCCTCAACAAAAAGTTGAGATCCCTCATCAAAACTACTAAAGCCAGCTATGAAGCAGAATTGCGGCAGACACTAAAAACAACCACAAAGCCTTCTATAGTTATATCAAGAATCTCCATGGTAACACCCGGGCTTTCTCTGAGTTACTGCACAATGGTATCTCCTATACTGAGCCAATAAATATTGCCAACATACTGGCCGACAGATTCAGTTCCACCTTTACTCCTCCCCCCAAGAGACCAATCACAATACTGGAGGAATGCCAGGCACCCAGCATTACTGCAGCACAGGTTAAAGCTGCATTGTCCAAGGCCAAGAATACAGCTTCCATGGGACCGGACAATATCCCTGGATGTGTTATACATAAATTACAAAGTGAACTGGCACCACATCTGTGTGCCCTGTCCAATCACAACCTCACCTCAGGCTTTGTCCCTACTGAATGGTGCACTGCTGCAGTCATCCCTCTCCATAAGGGGGAGTGTCTACAGACGCTGGGAATTATCACCCCATTAGCCTGATGAGTCTGATAGGTAAGGCTATGGAGCACATCATCATGGACCTAATTAACAAGGATATAGGGAATCTCCAAACTCTCGATCCCATGCAATTTGGTTTTGTGAAAGATAGATCATGCCTGCTCAACCTGGTTGACTTCATTGAGTCAGTCACCAGAGCTGTAGATGAGGGCAAGGCAGTTCATACAGCCTACCTCGATCTGGCCAAGGCCTTTGATACCATTCCCCACTCAGGACTTATTGATAAATGAGGTGTTAACTTCTATATCACTAAGTGGGTTGCAAATTGGCAAACAGATAGAACCCACAGTGTGAAAGTAGCAGATTTCAAGTCAGACTGCCAAACAGTCACGAGTGGAGTCCCACAGGGATCTGTCCTGGGTCCTCTCCTGTTTGGCATCTACTTCTCAGAAATCCAGGCCAACATGGAGGGACTCCGGCTGACCAATTTCACACATGACTGCAACCTGGGAGCCATTAGTAACTCCCCAAGTGATGTAGACATCCTACAGAAAGGCCTCACTGAGACCAATGACTGGTGTCAAAACCATGGCCTTAAGCTTAATGCCAAAAAATGCATCGTCATCCCCTTTGGGAAAAACTCAGTTCCCACTAGTTAGCACATTAATGGGAGCCCACTGAACACTGAAGGCATTAATAAGAGATCTGGGGATACAGGTTGACAGCAACCTCTCCTTCAACCACCACATTGCCACTGTAGTCAGAAAGTCCTTAGATGTGGCACATCTCATTACAAAGGGTTTTGCATCCAGAAAGAAAGAGGTCACCATCTTTCTCTATTCTTCCTTCATTAGGCCAATCATTGAGTAAAATGCCCCATTTGGCATGTACCTCACTAGACACATGCAACAGCTGGAAAAGCCACAAAAATACCTCACTAAGAGGATCCTAGGCCTTAAACACGTGTCCTACATGGACAGACTCAAAAAACTCCAGCTATTCTCTGTCTCATATTGTCTACTAAGAGACAATATCTGCTTGATTTACAAAGCCATGTCTGATGCAGCTCTGTTAGAAATGCTACATCTAAAGAAATCCCAATCCCTCTGCACTGCATGCTCCAGAGACCTCAATCTCATTACCAAAATCAACAGAACATACTGGAGGGACAGGTTCATAACCTAGAGACTGCCCATGCTCTGGAATAGACTTCCCATACATGTCAAGTAGAGCACCTCACTGTCCCTCTTAAAGAGAAATCTTGATGAGTGGATGGGAAATACAAAGTTCACCCTGGGGGGATCACTACAGTAGCTCTACTTGACAGAGGCACTGGGAAGTAATGTCGGGCAGCACAATAATGTCGGGTGGCACAATGCCAGGTTACTTCTATGGGCTAGGGCCATTAGCCTTGTAGACACCTATGAATTTATGAACCTGCCCTCTAGCTCCCTCCATATGCTCTCAATTTCATTGTTCCCGTACTTGGAGCAGCACAGAGATTGAATGTTGGTATTGTGTAAGATATTGCTCAAAGCCTTCTTAGCGTTGCCTACTACTAATACAGCAGTTTGTTTCAGTTCTGCTTCGGGGAGCCAGTCGATGCATCCTGTCATTTTCTCTCTTTATTTGATTACATGATGGACTGTGTTGGAGGAAGAAGATGCCGTTGCAGTTAATTCTGCATATGTCCCATAGTAAACCAGGCAAAAATGTGGAATTGCACTTCCGTTTTTATTGGGTTGCCTGCGTTCCCTTAAATAGTTAGAGACTGCATCTGCTACTACTGGATTCCCAGCAGAGTATGTCTGAATCATTTTAAAACTTACTTTTTAAAGACCAATAATTCAGTGCATTTCTAACAGTATGGTCTTAATTTTACACTCTTGTATAAGTGTGAATAAGGTATGTATATCTTAGCAATTATCATCATGGTGCATGTGTAGCCATAATTTGGTCATACTGAGACTTCACTTGTCCATCTAAGTTTCTTTTCAATTATTCAATTATTTTTAATTAAAGAAAGTCATTCTTTAAATAAAGTAAGATAAGGCAGCAGGAGATCTATCAAAAAGAGTAAAATGGTGGGATTCAAAGATGGCTGCCATTCTGTAAACACTACTGATCTGCATCTCTGCATATAACCTGTGGAAATCTAAACCCTGAGGTGGTATCAAGAACTTTTAAACAATAAATCTTGGTAAAAATAACTTCAGCTGCATCCATCTAGTATCCAGGAAGTGAACAAACTAAGAGAAAATATACTATCTAAGAGGATTATTACAGAGTATCTGTATCTGAAGAGATTCTCAAACAAAGGAACTGTCTATTCAGAAGACTCTGAGTTTTACTGCTGACATAAATGTCGAGGGAAGACAAAAATATGGACACAACTACCACAAAAACGAAACTCTCAGAACTGCAATCACCGGAAAAAGATGTCACTTCGAAAAGACAAAAAATTATTAAACAACAGGAACAATCAAAAGCAGGGACCAAAACTAAGCCTGATCCAATGCTGAACATGGAGGATATCAGAGCTGCTCTGTTACCCATTCAAGAAGCTCTAAAAGAATTAACTGTACAAGTACAAACTTTTGGAATATCCTGTACTCAAATCCTTGAGAGAATGGATAAAAGTGAAGCCGGATAGCAGACAATGAAGATAAACTAAATCTGTTAGCAAAAAATCAGATGCACATGAGCTTGAGATTCGAACTATGCAAGCCAAAATAACTGATTTAGAGGCAAGATCTAGAAGGAACAATGTAATTGTCAGAGGAATACCGGAGTCTGTACAATATAATGACTTAATTACATCCATTCTACAAATATTTACAAGTATTCTTACAGATCCTGATTTGTCAAAACAAATAATCATAGAAAGAGCCCACAGAGCTCTAAGGGAATCACAGGCTTCTAACAGTCCAAGACCTGTATATGTTAAAATTTTGAATTATCAGGATGTTAGCAAGATTCTCTCAACTATCAAAAAAAATGGAGGGTATGTTATATGGAACAATAATAGAATTTCTGTGACTCAGGACTTACCTCTCCAGATCAGGCAAGCTAGACAAATGCTATCCCCTTATTGTAAACTTCTTATTGAAAAGCATATAAAGTTTCAGATGAAGTATCCTAATACTTTAATATTCACAGTCGAAGGGTCCAAATATTCGGTTTCGTCAAAAAATGAAGCAAAAGCTACCTTTTTGAGGCTTCTTAAGGTTTTGCCTGCTTCTGAGACTTGATCTGGCTCTCCGTAGCGACTGGCATGGTATCCGAAGCTGGATTTAGCTGCTACTGTGGATCGTGGTCTTGGTAATCCTTTGTTTGTTTCTTGTTCTGTGTTGGGCCCCTTTCTGTTGAGATAAGAGTTCGTTTTTTAAATCCTAGACTTTTGAGACTGTTTTCCGAAGTTTTATTGTCTTCTGAAGTCTGCTCTTCATGTAGTGACAGGAAATGATTCTGTAGCTTCTAAGGAGGCTTTATTCACTGTGGCACTTCCGAGTGCGCTGACAAGGTTCCCCCTTCGCGATCGTTTAGACTGTTTTTCAGGCTTGGGAAGCCGAAGAGGACTATGCTGGACTGATTTAAAGTAAATGCAACATCGAAGAAAGCTGTAAAATAGTACTTTAAGCACATATGTTCAAGATGCTGCATGTTTATTTCTCCTAATGGTCAAAACTTCTTAATGTTAAAGTATAATAATTCCTAAGAGTATATTCTTCACTTTCTTCATTCTAACTCTGTCAGTTTAATTTCTCCATATGCTTAGGTTTTTTACATACCTTGGTGAGAATAGACCCCGTTCGTAAATCAGAGCATAATTAATGTTCATGAAATCAGTATTGCTTCAGTTAGCCAAGAGATGTGTGTTCAGTACCTGCAATGTGTTCAGAATCACCAGCATCTGTGGTTCATATGAGGTTACATATAGTGGTAGCATATTTAAATACGATTGTAAATGTGTTTTTATTACTCCTTTTGCTCCTACTGGTACTACTGGAGTTATCTAGATGTCTTTCTTCCATATTGCTCTGATTTCTGTTTGCATATCCTGGCATTTTATGACTTTTGTCTCTTGGTACATAAAATACTATAATCACTGGATACACCAATTTCAGTTATCAAGCTACTTTTGTATTTTTTCTTGAATTACTATATCAGGTTTTCTTGCGTCTATGTTTTTGAACTGTGAGTTTCGGGTGACCCCAGATGATATAAATTTAATCTCTACTGCTAATGCTTTGTGGTTCAGGTTTCCAATGCTTCTCAGTTACTTCTGTAGCACAGTGTTTGCACAATCCCCAGTGCAACAGTCTTGCCTCACTGTTGAGAAAGGAGTGTGTCATAATAATGCTGAACAAGGAATGGTTAGACAGGTAAGCATTTAGGGCAGGATTCTCCCTTAACATTATTAAATGTCTGTATGTTTGGGCATAACACTGAGTAATGCTGATGTTATTAGCTTAAACATGTGAAAATGTATAACTAAACATCAGGGTTGTTTGGATGCTTATAGGACTATATTTTTACAATAATACAGGTTTTTAAATGTAAATAATCTTGTCTAAAAACTGAACTCTCATTTTATTGTATAAGCAAGGGTTTTTTAATATAGGTAATTTGAATTGTTCACTTGAAGTTTAGTTAGAAATAAGGAATGTTAACTATTTTTACACAATAGATGTATATGTAATGTTTTGATTTGATGTTTTTAGACAGTAATAACTTTTTATTAGGATGAGACAATTAATACTTATATGATGTTTCTAGTTAGATAATTAATGATTTACTCACAAGTAACTGATACAAGAGATGTGGATTAATAGTGGTGTTTAATAGGGAATGTTTAGATTAGGCTTTGTAGAATTAGAGTTAGGTGTTATAGGTTTTGATTATACTATATGTCTTATTTATTGTTACCTGAAGTATATATCAAGGACTATGTTAGTAGCTAATACAATTGTTTACTCTATGCAAAACCTATACATGTCCTGGTCCAAGGGTAGAGTGGGTAGGCACTGGTATGGGACGGGATATCAAGAATGCTTCCAAATCATATATATTGTCAAAAAGTCTCTGAGTACACTTGATCTTTTCTTTTTAAAGCTTTCAAAAAATGAATAACAGAGTAAAATGTGGGAAATAGACTCATGGAATATAAAAGGGCTCCAGAGCTTAAAGAAGAGGAAACTATTTCTTCATTTACTTTTGCAGTCTGAGGCGTGTTTTATACTACTTCAAGAAACACATTTAACTAATGATCAATGGGCAGAGATCAAAAAAAGGAAATGGATTAGAGAGGTCATAGCTTCAGAAGGTAAGACCAATAGTGCAGGGGTAGCCATAGTTATTAAAAATCAATATCAAGGTAAGATTCTGGACTCTAAAATAGATAAGGAAGGAAGATGGTGCTTTGTTACTCTCTCTTCTAAGATATATGATAAACCTATTTTACTTTGTAATGTATATGTACCATGTAGTAATCAACAGTGTTTTATAGCATCATTATATCCGTTGTTAAACCAATATAACAATTATTATATAATAATAGGAGGAGATTGGAACTCTTATCAAAATCCAAAATTGGATAGGTCTTGTTCACAAAGGTCATTTAATAGGCAAGCGGTGGTTGCATTAAATGATTTGAAAGAAGATTTCCAACTATATGACCCTTTTAAATATACGAATAATCCTTCCAATACAAACAATTTTACTTTTTATTCACCGTGTCACAAAATGTGGTCGAGATTAGATTTTTTTCTGATTTCACAAACAATGATTAATTTTGAACCATCAGTTCTCATACATGCGCGTTATTTGTCGGATCATTCAAAAATTTCATTACACTTTTCTAAAGATTCTATGCATAATTTGTCTCACAGGGGCTATAATTGGTCTTTAAACCCAAATCTATTAAATAAGGAAGAAATAATACAGGAAATCATAGATGTTCTTAATAGTTTATTAGTTAAGTTGGAGAATTCTCAACATTCTCCTGATATAGAATGGACAACAGTTAAGACGCAAATAAGAGGGATCTTCTTGCAAACAGCTTCATATTATAAAAAAAATGTATATTAGAGAGATACAAGATTTGGAAGTTAAAATAAATTCACTTGATCAAAAGTTGATTCTGAATTACAACACTCAAACAGAGGAGGAATTATTCAAATGCCAAAAAGATCTTTTCTTAATTCAAAATAATAGGTTGACGTTTTATGAGCATAAAATGTTAGCGAGGTATGCTAATCATATTCAAACACCATCAAGGGCATTAGCTAGAATTATTAATCAATCAAAATCAGCATCTGTAATTTTGGAAATACAGCTTGATAATACAATATATTCTAAAACCGCAGATATTATTAATGTTTTTGAAAGAATATACTCGGATATTTATGCGGATCAAAAGGATCTATCTTTAAATGGATCTACTGAGGAATTTTTCCAGAAAATTAGTTTCCCAAAAATAGATGACATTTCCCAAGAAGACCTAATTAAACCTATATCGAGGGAAGAAATAACTGATAGAATCAAAATTTCAAGTCATATAAGGCACCGGGCCTGATGGCCTGACTGCTGAATTTTATAAAACTTTTTGTGATATTCTGGGTAAAATACTATTGATTGTATTTAATTATATAATTAATAATAAAATTAATGATCTCCATTTTAACGCATCAAAACTATCCTTATACCTAAAATGAATACTGATACTCAGAATCCGGATAATTATAGACCAATCTCACTTTTAAATGTTGATATGAAAATTTTGACTTCTATCTTGGCTAATAGATTGAAAAGAATTATGAATCAAATAATTTCTAGCGAACAAGCTGGTTTTGTAACTGCCAGACAAACAAGTGATAATACATTAACACTACATTCATTAATTTCTTATGCTAAGCAAAAGAATTTAAATATTTATGCACTCATAATTGATGCTAAAAGGCTTTTGATAGGGTTGATGTAGGATTCTTGTTTGACACTTTGCCACAGTTTAACATACCCAAGGAATTTATATCATGGTTACAAATTTTATATACTAATCCTTACACTACTTTGTATATTAACAAAAGTTTCTCTAAAAGAATACAACTTAAAAATGGAACACGACAGGGCTGTCCCTTGTCTCCCTTGTTGTTCAATATATATTTAGAACCTTTATTTTTATATATTAAACAGAATGTATATCATAATGCACCCATATTATATGGAACAAAAATATCCATGGCGGCGTTTGCTGATGACCTTAATATTTACTGCACAACACCAATATCAGATACTGAAAAATTACTGAAAGCGGTGGAGAACTTTGCGGTAATATCTAATTACAAAATTAACCTCAAAAACAAGCATATTTCCTTAAGGACTCAAACCCTTTTCACTTCTTTCATTGGTGGGACAGGTTAAATCTGAAGAGAAAATTAAATACTTGGGTATTACCTTTTCTACAGATGATAAGGAGTTTTATAACACTAACATTAAATTAGTCTGGGATCATATAATATTAGATTTTAAAAGATGGAAAAATCTAAAGTTACCGGTATTAGCAAAAGTTGCAATTATTAAAATGAATGTTTTACCCAGATTATTATATATATTTAGATCTGCTCAAGTATTCATTTCCAAAGGGTTTTTTAAACAAATCCATAGGGAATCCGCTAAATTTATTTGGGATCCAAAAAAGACCAGAATATCATATGACAAATTGATGATCCCAAAAAATAAAGGGGGACTAGACCTACCAAATTTCGAAATGTACTATTTAATAATAAATTCGAACAGAATCTTAAGAATTGCTAACTATGATATATCTAGCAATAAATGGACACCAATGTGGGTAGCTGTGAACTATAAATATATCTCAAATTTGAATATTAACCCCAAAGCAGTACCTTTTTTAAAAAAGGAAATGATTAAATCGTATGATATAATGGATCACATTAAATTATATATAATGTCAGTACAGAATTTATTTGGATCTCTAAATCTTATCCAGCATATGATGGTTTTCCAACCTTTTCATAGAAATCCTAACTTGAAAATTAATAATAAACTAATAAATCTTAAAACTTTTCCTCTTATGATGAATCTTACCTTACTTGATATATATCCTTACTTAAAAGAATCCATTAATACAATAAGACAAGAAATGAATCTGCCCAAATCATATTTAACTATTTTGAGACAGATTAAGGAACTAGCTATAAGTTATTTTGATGACTTTAAAATTAAAGATGAGGAAATAACAAAATGTTTTAACTTATGGCAATCTCTTCAACAAGATGTCAAATATATAACAGCCACTAATAAATTAATAAAGGATTTTAAATTCCAGAATACAGTACTTATTTCAAAATATTGGAGGGAGAAATTACCACTTACAGAGGACAAGCAGTTCATGAAGGCAATTAATCTAACAACGAAATCAATATCTTTCCAAAAATTAATGTATACTCAACTTATGATTTTGGAAATGCCTATTATACACGCCTCAGATTGCACAAGTTTAATTCTAAAAACTCTCCAATCTGTCCATATTGTACAGATCAAACAGCAGATCTTCTTCATATGTTCTGGAGCTGTAAATGTATCTATAAACTCTGGAATTCGTTAAAACTGCAACTCCAAAAGATGGGATATCAAAGTTCAACACTTTCATGGGAATTCATGATATTACATATCCCTCCAAAACAACTTCCTAGATCCCAAGTCACTATATTTATTAATATTTTCTTACTAATGAAACTTTATATAGCCACAAACTGGTTAAATCCATCTCAAACCTCATGGAACAATTTTAGGACTTTAGCAATAAGACATATATTAGCTCACAAACTACTTTTGAAGGATCATAATAAAAATATTAATAACCCAAAGATATGGGAACAAATTTTTAATATCATACTGGCATAATATATGGAGATCGAGTGTATTGTGAGACATATATACTCATTACGGGAAAAGATGTTAATAAGTAAAGATTGAGATAACTGACTTATGTAAAATTCTTTTGTTATATGTTTCTGTATAACTTAATGTTATATTTGGAGGCATTCATGTAAATATTGTATATATGTTTTTGGGATTGAACTAGATAGGATAGTTAGAAAGTATTAATAATTTTTTGTTTTGTTTAAGTTTGTATGGAAAATACTAAAACAATAAAGATTTATTATTGGAAAAAAAAAAAAAAAGAGTAAAATGAGTGAAACTGCTGGGATGTGGTGACTGACCATAACTGAAGAGTTTCTTCTTACTTCATTGTGTTAGGTCAAGTGAGTGGGGAGAAGTAAAAAAAAATAAAATAGAATGAGTAATGCATGCAGAAAGAGTAGACAACTGAAACAAAAAATACTGCTTAATGAAAAGGCTGACAGGGTCATCGGAATGAATGCATTGCTGGCACATGAGACATATAGGTTTATAGATTAGTACTAGGCTAATTGCCCTTGCGAGCCATTTTAAGCATAGCCAATTATCCCCTGTGTGACTCAAACCCTGTACCTTGTGTTTGTAAGGCAAACACCTTAACCATTAGGTCACCCTGCAGTCTGCAGTGTCTATTGGTCATATACAGCAATTTCTGTGAAAAATTACACGCTAATATTTTTAAACCACCCGCTTTCTCGCTTCAAAGGATATCCAGTTTTCATTTTTTTTGTGCAAAGTGGTTTATGTGGGTAACTGCGATAAAGCTGTGACAGACTAAAGTACTAAGCTAAACCTGTTGTGTTAGTGGCCATAACTTATGAATACTTTGTCACAGGAACAAAAGGCATGTCATAATTCATCTGCTTTCAACAAAAAGTTCAAAAACATTTTTTTATGAAGTAAAAATGTAAATGCGTTGCTTAGACAATGCACTTACTTAAATCACCATATACATCAGACTGAAAGTTCCAATCCTTTTGTATATCTTATAGATTCATAGGTCCATAGATGTGTAGTAGGCTAATGACCATGGGACCTTTACAAGCCTAGCCATAGGATTACCGTGGCATAGTGCCACCTGACTTTTGTTCCTAGTGTCTCTGTTGAGTAGAGCCACTGGTGTTATTCCTGGAGTGAATTTTCTTCTACAGATAATTTCTGGTATTTAAAAAGTTTAATGACATCTCCTATCCTGTATGTCTTCATTTTAAGTTATATAAGTACCATTTCATACTGAAACATTATATTACATAATACACTGTACAGTATGTGATATATTTCATATATTTTTCTCACATAACTCATGCCATTGTTAATATTACGCTTTCTGTTGTCTCTGCATGAATATCTTATGCTGACTCTGTCTCTCTAATTTCAGTGTGCAGAGCATACAAGTTTATTTATTTCAGCATGGATCAATTGCATGATCTCTCCAATTTTTCTGCATCATATTTCTGCATCATAGCTGAAAGTCATTTACTAGGATCAGCTAATTCACCTTGTCAATTAGAAAATTAAATAATAAATAAAATAAAGCTGTAGTATTACTTTTCTACAGATAATGCCACATCAAACTCCTGCTCACTGTGACAGTTTTCTTAGGGGGCTTAAAATCCTTTCTCCAAACCACCCCAGTGATTCTAATGTAAGTGCTGAATTCCCAAGCATTCAAAGACCGCTGGCTCAAAGTCAGGAACTCCAACACCTTGTATCTCATATATGCTGCCAATTATTCAAGCAGCTGCTGTACGTTACCGCCAATACATTATTCACATTTGAGTGGAGGTAAGTATTGCGGCTATGGGGTGAGAGTGGGAGTGTAGATTATAGGTAATGGTCAGGAAGAGGATTTAGGTTTACTAAGTGAGAGCAGAGTTTTAGGGATAGAAGAACAGGCGGAGAATTTGGGATTAGAGAACAGGATGGGAGTTTTAGGCTTAAGCACAGAAGAGGAGTTTTAGGATTAGGGGGTAGGAGGGCAGTTTTATGTTTAAGGAGAAACTGGGGTGAGTTTGGAGTTTAGGTTTAGAAAGCCATGAAGGAATTTAGGTTTGGCTAGGAGTTGGAAATTTAGGTTTAAAGAGTAATCAGGGACATTAGGATCAGAGAGGGAGAGTGGAGTTTTAGGGTATGAATGTGATTATAGATTTTAGCTTTACGGAAGTGGGAGTGAGTTTTATAATTAAGGAACAAGGGCTCAGAATAGAAACTGGAAGGGAGTTTTAGGGTTGGAGTAAGGACTCTGATACGGCTAAACAATTTCATAAGGTTGGATACTGGGAAGGCCAAACAGTTAGGTAAGCTCAGGTAATGGGAGTTAAAGCACTTGCCTTTTTGGAGCAAGTGGCAACAAGCAAGTTTGTCATGAGCTACTAATGTGCAAGCACATGCAATAGAGTCAAACCTAACAACCCAATTTGGAACTGGTTTAAGAAATTATAGACCTAATCTTCTTAAATGTTGTGATATATTGCGTGTCTGTTCTGCCCATACTGACACATACAAATATACAAATACACATGTACACACACACACACACACACACACACACACACACACACACACACACACACACACACACACACACACACACTCATACACATACATGAAAAGCCAGGTCTTGCAGTCCTCTGCTGTGTAACTTCTAGGTCTTTTACTGCCTAAAGCACGGAAAATATCCCAAGTTGTATACTAATGTGCTTCCTTTCCATTCATACAAGGTGTAACAAGTTTTCAGCTTGCTAGACTTCTAGATAATTTCCCAGTGGATATGATAATACATTTTTTGGCATTTAGGTTCAGTCCATGATCTTAGCACCAGTTATTTATTTATTTATTTTGTTTGTTTATGTATGTATGCATTTATTTATTTTTTTGTCTTTTCCTGAAGACTAAACCTTGTTAAACTCATTTAGTTTCTCTTTATATTTTTTTTTAGTTTCTCTTCATTTTTTTCAGTGCCTCTGTTCTGTCTATGTTGATAAAACTATAAGGTCAATCAGGAACAAAAATTCAGAGCCAGCAAACAGTGACATAATAAAATTGTATTGAACAAAAATCACAGCATATTACAAACTGGTTTCGGCCGGCAAAGCACAGCCTTCTTCAGTGTACAAAAAGTAAATGCAAAAAACACTGGCTGCATATATACAGATAGCAACAATCCCATTGGTTAACTGTCATAGGTGTTCATTAAGTCCCGGTGGGAACAAGCCACCCAGTCTGATAATCCATTTTTTTTCTTTTGCATTTAATATAGAGTGCCATTGGGATTTATTGGTCCTATTGCCAAGAATCATGTCAATAATAATGAAATTGAATTTACTTGTGGGATGTGTTATGGTGTGTTTATACAAAGCATTGTGTATCTTTTTTTGTTTGATGTTACTTTGGTGCTCAGAAATTCTAATCCTAAGAGGTCTGGACGTTTGTCCAACATAGAACGCACCGCAGCTACAGGAAGCTAAATAGATAATCCAATCACTGGAACAGTTAGAAAAGAATTGCAAATCAAAAACTTGTGAACAATTGCGCGTAGAAAATTGTTTGGACTTTAGAATATATTTGCAATTGTTACAATGTCCACATGGAAAACAGCCCTGTAAAGGTTCCCCTGTCAATGTAGTTTGTGTCAAATCAGATGATTTGTTGTCCCTATGTTTATAATGATTGAAAAATGAATTGAGATTCTTTCCTTTTCTATAGGAAAAAAGACACCTTTCGGGAATAATACTGTTTATCTCCATGTCACATTGTAAAATATTCCAATGTCTCCTCACACTTTGAATGAGGCGATTTGAGTTGCGGGCAAATGTAGTTGTGAATCTATGGTAACTGGAGGCATGCAAAATTGTATTGTATTCCGGAAACTTCCTATATATCTCGGTGAATAATGTATCATCAGGTGCCCTCTTAATTAGGACATCGAGAAATGTAATGGTTTCCTTATCATAATTGATGGTAAAATGCAGGCCCCATTCATGAACAATTTTGCATGCCTCCAGTTACCATCCACCTCACATTGCACGCAACATCCCCAAGTCACAATTCATACGTGCGAAACGTATCTGCTCTGAGGAAAGCACTTACTTGAAACACAAATCAGATATAACCAACAGATTCAGATCCCGTGGTTATAAAAGTGGCCATATTACTATGGCTAGTAATAAGGTTAGCTCTATGAATAGAAGTGACCTATTAACATACAAGACACGTACTGATTCCACTGGTCAACCCCTTAGATTCACAACTACATTTGCCCGCAACTCAAATCGCCTCATTCAAAGTGTGAGGAGACATTGGAATATTTTACAATGTGACATGGAGATAAACAGTATTATTCCCGAAAGGTGTCTTTTTTCCTATAGAAAAGGAAAGAATCTCAATTCATTTTTCAATCATTATAAACATAGGGACAACAAATCATCTGATTTGACACAAACTACATTGACAGGGGAACCTTTACAGGGCTGTTTTCCATGTGGACATTGTAACAATTGCAAATATATTCTAAAGTCCAAACAATTTTCTACGCAATTGTTCACAGGTTTTTGATTTGCAATTCTTTTCTAACTGTTCCAGTGATTGGATTATCTATTTAGCTTCCTGTAGCTGCGGTGCGTTCTATGTTGGACAAACGTCCAGACCTCTTAGGATTAGAATTTCTGAGCACCAAAGTAACATCAAACAAAAAAAGATACACAATGCTTTGTATAAACACACCATAACACATCCCACAAGTAAATTCAATTTCATTATTATTGACATGATTCTTGGCAATAGGACCAATAAATCCCAATGGCACTCTATATTAAATGCAAAAGAAAAGAAATGGATTATCAGACTGGGTGGCTTGTTCCCACCGGGACTTAATGAACACCTATGACAGTTAACCAATGGGATTGTTGCTATCTGTATATATGCAGCCAGTGTTTTTTGCATTTACTTTTTGTACACTGAAGAAGGCTGTGCTTTGTCGGCCGAAACCGGTTTGTAATATGCTGTGATTTTTGTTCAATACAATTTTATTATGTCACTGTTTGCTGGCTCTGAATTTTTGTTCCTGATTGCTGTTGTTTCCTGAGCCGTGCAGTTGCTACCGTGCAGGAGGTTTTTTCTTGAGTAAAACTATAAGGTCCCCAGAGCCAAATATAACATTCTAGCTGTACTGACATGACACCCATTAAAGAAGGATAGTTCTTTTTAATTTTCTGTAGCAGCTGTCTCTCCGGTGCATCTCAGTGCTCTATCATCAGTTCTTGTTGTTTTCTTAGATTGCCTGCCTTTAGGTCATTGATATGACTACCAATGTCCCTTTAAGTTTTTTTTTTGATGCTACTGTTCTGCTCAGAGTAGAGGCAATGCTCTCCTCTGTTTCAGCTTCTCATATGCAGTATTATGCATTTTTTATTGGCTAAATTTAAAATACATTATTTTAGGCAGGTGTTATAGGCTGGTATTCTGTCCAATAAAATTTGAAATTAAACACAACAGATAATGGGAAATAAATGAAAGAGTGTTTGGAATGATTTAGATGATTTTTGACAGTCTTGACGTTTGTTTTCTCATTTCTTTTCACCATCCTCAGTGTTAATTAATAGTTATAAATATGCATAGTCAGCAAAAAGATAAATGTTTCCATAGAGGACTTTTCTAGGATACGTTTTAATGATATAGGGGTGAAGGGGCATCTGCCCAAGCACAAGCTGTTAGGGATGCAATCATCAGTACCATCATTCATTTAAGAAACCAAAAGTGATATTGCAGCTTCTTAAGTGAATGCCATTATTGCATAGGTTTATAGGTTCATAGGTGTTTACTAGGCTAATGGCCCTGAGCCTTTACAAGCCTAGCCATAGGATTACCCTGGCATCGTACCACTTGACCTTAGTTCCCAGTGCCTCTGTCAAGTAAAGCCACTGGAGTGATCCCTGGGGTGAATTTTCTATTTCCCATCCACTCATCAAGATTTCTTTTGAAAAGCACCAGTGAGGTGCTCCACTTGACATGTATGGAAAGTCTATTCCATAGCATGGGCAGTCTCTAGGCTATGAACCAGTCCCTCCAGCATGTTCTGTTGATTGTGGTAATGAGGAATGTTCTGTTGATTGTGGTAATGAGGATGAGGTCACTGGAGCATGTGGTGTGGAGCGATTGTGATTTCTTTACATATAGCATTTCTAACAGAGCTGGGTCAGACATGGCTTTGTAAGTCAAGCAAAGCTCGCCTTAAGTGGCTATGTGAGACAGAGAATAGTTGGAGTTTTTTGAGTCTGTCCATATAGGACAAGTGTTTAAGGCCTAGGATCCTCTTTGTGAGATACTTTTGCGGCCTCTCCAGTTGTTGCAGGTGTCTAGTTAGGTACATGCCAAATGGGGCATTGTACTTGATGACTGGCCCAATGAGGGAAGAGTAGTGGGAGACAATGACCTCTTTCTTCCTGGATGCAAAACCCTTAGTAATGGGATGTGCCACATAGAAAGACTTTCTGACCACAGTGGCAATGTGGTGATCAAAAGAGAGGTTGCTGTCAACCTATGTTCCCAGATCTCTTTTAACGCCTTCTGTGTTCAGTGGACTACCATCAATGTGGTAATTCAAGGGAACTGGGTTTTTCCCAAAGGGGATGAAGACACATTTTTTGGCATTGAGCTTAAGGCCATGGTTCTGACATCAATAGTCGTCTCAGTGAGGCCTTTCTGCAGGATGTCAACATCATTTGGGGAGTTAATAATAGCTCCAAACTTGCAATCATCTGTGAACTTTGTCAGCCAGAGTCCCTTTCATGTTGGCCTGGACTTCAGAGAAGTAGATACCAAACAGGAGAGGATCCAGGACCAAATGTTGTGGGACTCCACTCATGACTGGTTGGCAGTCTGACTTGGAGTCTGTTACTTTCACACCGTGGGTTCTATCTGTGAGCCAGTTTGCAACCCACCTAGTGATATAGGGGTTGATGCCAAGCTTAGTAAGTTTTTCTATGATTCCTGAGTGGGGAATGGTATCAAAGGCCTTGGTCAGATCAAAGTAGGCTGTATGAACCACCTTACCTTCATCCACAGCTCTGATGACTGACTCAAAGAAGTCGACAGAGTTGAGCAGGCATGATCTACTCTTCACAAAACCAAACTGTGTAGGATCCAGAGTTTGGCGATTCCCTATATCCTTGTTTATTAGGTCCATGATGATGTGTTCCATAGCTTTGCATATCAGACTCATCAGGCTAATGGGGCGATAGTACCCGGGGTCTGTAGTCACTCATCCTTTGTGGAGAGAGAGATGACTGTAGCCGTGCGCCATTCAGTAGGGACAAAGCCTGAGGGGAGGTTGTGACTGAACAGAACACACAGGTAAGGTGCCAGTTCACTCTGTAGTTCATGTAGAACACAGCCAGGGATACTGTCATGTCCCATAGAAGCTGTATTCTTAGCCTTGGACAGTGCTGTTTTAACCTGTACAGCAGTAATACTGGGTACCTGGCAATCTACTGGTATTGTGATTGGTCCTTTGGGGAGGGGGGTAAAGTTAGCACTGAATCTGTCCGCCAGTATATTTGCAATACAATATCATTTGGCTTGGTATAGGAGGTACCATTGTGCAGTAGCTCAGAGCAAATATTGGTATTGCCATGGAGATTTTTTACATAACTATAGAAGGCTTTGTGGTTCTCTTTACTATCTGCTGCAATTCTGTTTTCATAGCTAGCTTTAGATTTAATGAGGGATTTCAACCTTTTGTTGAGGCTGATAAGGGAGTTTTTCCAGTCTTGGGACTTCACCTGATTCTGCATCAGTTTTCTCCTTCTGTTATAGAGTTTGTTTATGGCAGGGGAGAACCAGATTGGCTTCCTTTTTTTTGAGGAGAGAGTCTTAGTTCTATTGGGTATGGCGAGATCCATGCATTTGTCTACGTGTTCGTACAGTGCATTGGTGTATGATTTGGCAGACATGCAAATATTCTCCATTTGCATGAGTGCAGTGAAGGTAGCCACCTCTGTTTTTGGGAGCCCAAAGTTAGCTTTGGAGAAGTTTTTCATGGTGGTTACCTTTGTTGGGGGTGTGGGAGGGATGTGTATTTCCAAGGTGATTAGCGTGTGATTGGATCTAACCAGGGAGGAGTTGACTATTGGTGTAGAGCAACAGTCGCCCATGTTAGTAATGGCCAGGTCAAGGATGTTGCTACCTCTAGTGGGGGTAAGAACAAGCTGGTCCAGGGCATTGGAATTAAGGAATTCCAGAAAGCGTTGGGCAAGTGTATTGGTACACGAGTAGTTTTCCCAGTTAATGGAGGGGTAGTTGAATTTTCCCAGTATGAGAGTGTTAGGTTGGACCCTAATATTCTCCAGGGTGCTTAGGAATGCGGAGTGTGAATCTTGGGACATGGTTGGGGACCTATAGTAGGCTACAACCTGAATCGCTGTCTTACCCAATGTTAGCTGCACCTGAAGTATCTTGGAGGCGTTATGTTGGGCTACCAGTCTGGTGGTGTGCATATCCTTTATGAATATGGAAACACCACCACCTTTGGAGCTTCGGTCCAAGTTCTGGAGCTGAAAGGTGTGGAATGAGTTGTAGCCTGGTAGTGCAGTGGTGCACTTTCTGCTGCCTTGAACCAGGTCTCTGTTACAGCACAAATGTCGATGTTCTCCATTTTAAGTAGCACTTCGAGCGAGTGCATTTTGAGATTTAGACTTCTATACTGTTGCAGCTCTGTGTGTTAGCAAATGCAGCAAGAAGCCTGATACATATTTATTTACTGCCCAGTTCAGAGTGGAGCTTTTTTTTCCCATAACTTGGTTTGAGAGGGAACTCTGACTGTGACACTAGGATGCAAGATTGCAATACTTTTTATACATTCTCTTGTCTGTTCAGGCAATGCATTATACCTTAAAGAACAGTAGACTTAAAGGCCAACTAGCTTCTGGAATTAATCGTAACCTGCTGCAATCCCTTAAGTTATAGGCATTGCAAAACGTTCACAAGCACAGATGAAGCCGCACAAGTAAAGCAAACCAGCAGCAACAGAGTTTGGAAACAGTAACTGTTTCCTGAACGAAATTAACATCACTATAAAGACCACTCAAGTTTGAAATGTTTCTTGAGGAAGAATTGTTACATGTCTTGCATCCCATATCCCTATACGGGTACAGGACATTTTGACCCTGTACATTTTGAACACTGCATTAACACATTCCATATCCAGATCTGTAACACTTTGAAGACAATTTGATACTACTGTTATGCCCTAGTTAACAAGGCTTTATAATAGCTTATAACACTCAGCAAGAATAGCAAAAACATATGACAATCATACACAATTGCACAGAAAATAACCTGTCGTTAGACAGAACAAAATATTATTTGCATTATTGGTCTGTAACCTGGTACAATCATAGAGAACTCATGTTAGCAAAGTAAAAAAATGGAACACTGGAGAGAAAAAAAACAGCTTTAATAACAATTAAATGCATAAAACTGAATAAAACTTCAGATATGCTGAGCAAATCTTCAACTACACTAGTTAAATATGTTAACTCCTATGTAAAATTCATGATTGATTTCATTGTTAACATGTTAAAAGCTATTGTTAATTAAATGAATTATATTAAATAATATGTTAAATAAACATTTCCATATTAAATATTAAATAGTATATTAAATTCTTACTTAAAATATCTAATTAAAATATTAAGTATTAAAATGCTTTTATTAAATTTATTTGGGGTCAAAATATCTGGGGTCAAACTGTCTAATAAATATTCTCATATTTAATAAGAAATTATATCCAGTTGCATTGAGATCAAATTGTCCTGCTTTCCCCTACGCTGAGATCACTTTGTGCCACCATTCTACTAAACATGGAACAGAAATAGAGCACTCTGTGTAGGGCTTCCACATGCCCAAACCATTAGTCAGTTTGAGGTGATCTGAAGAAAAATAATGGTTTGGGTAGCATGCCTTCAGAATTTTCCTGCCACTGAAGACCACACTTCTTGCTGGCTTTTGCGTATAAATGGTTGGTTAATGTTTCCACAGATGGGCAAATAAGTCCCTTAAGGGGGACAACTTTCATTTGTTAATTTTATAACTAAAAACTGAACTTTTTTCTGTGAAATTAGTTATATGTCAGAAAAAGGTGTTTTTACAGACTTCCTACTTTGGTAGTTTTCCTAAGACTAATTAAAAACTATTTTTTTCTTTGGTAAAAGTTATTTTATTTTACTTTTGGAGGCTGCAATGGTTGCTTAAAGTACTTAATATGTATTTGGTAGAAAAAATGCCTTGTTTACTACCTAACTGCTTTACCAACTACTGTTTCCAGGCCTCCCTGGGAGTCATGCATCTTTTTTTGAGTTTTCCATGAAATAACCTACCAGGTTTGTAGTTCTTTCTTCTAACAACCAAGAAAAGAGGACAATTAATGGCAGCCTTTGCCACCACAGGAGACTGCTAAAGTGCTATAGCCACAGATGGGTGACTGCTATAGCCATTACTGGTTCTTCAGACCATTCACCTTTTTCCTTGCCTCCTTTTGATGTAGTCCCTATAGAAACCCTGAACCAAGGGTTAGACGTCTTCTGTGGCTGTTGGAGTACCCTGGGTGGACAAGGGAGAGCTACTCTTACTGATTCTGAGGGAGCAGGGAATCTGCCTACTCAGGATGGAATGCTTGTTCCTATGGAGGTTTTACCTTGACAAAGTGGGTCTGCTCGTTTAGAAATTCTTGTCAAAAAGAAGAAGAAATTTACATATATGTCTTCTCATGTCTTAATTACTTTTCACAGCAGTGATTTATTGGTCTTAGCTATGGGTGTAATTCTTGCTCTTGACCTTTCCAGTTCAGCTGTTTTTGATAATAGAAAAAGGTATTCTTTCTTTCGTGAAGAGGTTCAAGATTTTGAACCACAAAATGATTATGAAGGGATACTTTTTTTTCTCTTTGGGTTTCTTATTAATATTCCAAGGAAAGCACGGCTTCTGACAGTCTATTAGAAGGATTCTCTTTTTCTGAAACTATTTCCAGAATGAATCATTTATTTCAGTGAGAACATAAGGACATTATACTGTCTCTGAAGAAGTGTTACAATTTATTGTGGCTGGATTTTCCTGAACCTATACCAATTCCTTCTGTTCTTTTGGCATTGGAGAATATATTTGTTATAGCCTATAACGTTCTTCACAGCCAGCATGATCACCCCAGGGAAGCAGATAGATTTGTAAAGTTTCTCAGTCTTCTAAGTTTTTATATACTAATTTTAGATCAGACCCTGGAGTTATTTCTCTGGTGAACCCAACTACTGCTAAGCATTTGGTTAATGAAAGATTTGGGGAAAAGTATGTTCTTTTGCAACACTTCCCAATTGTCAAGCTCATATGTTAAAGTCGCTTGCCTCTTTTGAGAATATGATGAATATTATGGCATCTGTTTCCTCTTTTGAGGAAAAAACATTTTTATGTAACCTGATTGCCTCTTTGCATCATGTGACTACCAACTGTTTAAAATGTGCTTATGACTCTGCTGATGCCACATCCTGGGATGCTGCCACTGGGACTGTTATAATGAGGTCTGCTTGGCTGTGTACTCAAAATCTTCATGAGGATAGCTAGTGCGGAATAGAGGGATAAAGCCCTAACTATATCCCAAGTGACCTGGGTTTGATTAGTCTCTCGGGCATCTGAAGTGCTGACATGGAGGGATGGGCATGCTAATCCTGTGGGGAAGGGCATTCATTGATTATGCTCCCTGAGGGGAAGCATGGTCTAAAAAGAGGGGAGTAGCCCTCATATGTTATATCCAAGAACACAGTAGAAGGGAATAAGGAAATTGGGGAGGTCACAATAAAAAATTATCTGGCTGATTGACAGCTGAACCCCCCCCCCCCCCAGGGTATCTTTAAGATTCCCACTGACCCTAACCCATTTTAAAAGAAGTCTGGGAGTAATGGGACAGGCTGGCAGACCCAGTGAGGGATTTGGATGACTTAGGTAGGATTGCTGTAGGATGAAAACTTCCTAAGGATGTTAAAGCAGAAATTTTGAATTCTCCCTGAGACAGGAAGTTAGTTTTTGGACAGTCTGCTACAAAAGTCCTTAAAAAGTGTGATGACTGAGGTAAGTTGATTCAAGGAATTTCTGAGATTTTTTTATCCGTCCTTCGATAAGTAGGAAAAGGGGTTTAATGGTACCTCTTCATCCTCTTTTTCATACAGCAAAGTAAGCAGACACAATGTGCTGCTAGAAAGCAAACATTTAAAAAATAATGGCTGGGAATTTCCTAAAAGAAAAGAGGAAAGGCGGGCGTCTCTCTCTCCTTTTTAAGGTATTCACCCTCATCCTCAAGGCCAAACTCCTATGAAGCAAACTTTTCTTATAGGTCCAAGGGCCCAAGTAAGCCTAGCCAACAAGGTTCCCTGGCTTACGCCACCCAAGAAAGTTATTTTCCTGTGCCACTGTCAAGCAGAGACACAGAAGTGATCCCCGGGATGTATTTCTTATTTCCCATCCACTCATCAAGATTTTTCTTGAAGAGTTCTAATGAAGAACTTTGCTTGACATAGATGGGTAGCCTGTTCCAGAGTATGGGAAGTCTCTGGGATAGGAATCTATCCCTCCAGCATGTCCTGTTTATTGTGGTGACAAGGTTTATGTCCCTAGAGCGTGTAGCTTGGAGGGATTGGGATTTCTTTAGGTGTAGCATGTCCAACAGCTCTGGGTTTGACACAACTTTATATGTTAGGCAGAGATCACCTCGGAGTAGGCGATATGCTATGGAGTAAAGCTGGAGTTTTTTGAGACGGTCAGTGTAGGGCATTTGTTTGAGTCCAGTAATCCTCTGTGAGGTACTTCTGTGGCCTTTCCAGCTGCTGCAGATGTCTTGTGAGGTACATTCCAAAAGGGGCGTTGTACTCTATAATGGGTCTAATGAGTGTCGAGTAGAGGGGAATGATGACTTTTTTTTTTCCTGGATGAGAACCCTTTTATGATGAGGTGTGCCATGTAGAAGGACTTCCTGACTACTGTGGTGATGTGACTATCAAAGGAGAGACTACTGTCCACCTGGGTCCCAAGGTCTCTTATCACGCATTCGGTGTTAAGTAGATTGCTGCCTATGTGGTAGTTCATGGGTACAGAGTGTTTACCAAAGGGAATGACACTGCACTTTTTGGCATTGAGCTTGAGGCCATGGCTCTGACAGCAGGCATCTGTCTCAGAGAGACCCTTCTGTAGGATGTCCACATCATTTGGGGACTTGACTATGGCTCCTAGTTTGCAGTCATCTGCGAATTTCATTAGCCAGAGGCCTTCTGTGTTAGCCTGTATTTCAGAGAAGTAGATATCAAACAGGAGCGGTCCCAGGATGGAACCCTGTGGTACTCCACTTGTCACTGGTTTGAGGTCAGATTTGGAGTCTGAAACTTTTACAGTGTGGTTTTACATTTTATAGAATGGTCCATGAAACTGGACCCTGTAAAGAAGTAAATAAAAATCAAATACCTTGCGCATTGACTAGCTTACAGTAGCTAGTTGGGTGTCGAGCAGCAATACCTATAGATTTAGTAGAATTTAGTAGTGTGTAAACATGAAAGTTAGTAGAGTTTTGTACTGTTTAGCATAATCTGCCACAATAAAGCACCCTTACTAGTCTGCACCAACAAAGCACTCTTAATAGCCTTCTAACCCCAATACACCACAGCTTTGTAGCTCACCAATCAAAGGACTGAATAACATGGATATGCAATTTAATAACTTCTCTGTAGTAAGCTTGGTGGACATGGGCATCTTGAGACAATGTGGCAATTCTCTTATGTTTTCCAACAACCACTTAATCCTTAAGGAAACATATACAGTATGAGAGAGGTATACTAGAGCTTAAAGTCTCACATTAAAGTGCACATCAGGTTGTCAAAATCACATACACAACAGCCACCTCACACAGCACACAACACACACACACACACACACACACACACAAATACACACACACACACACACACACACACACACACACACACACACACACACACACACACACACACAGACTAATGTAAGCTAAGGCACTTAAAAGCAATCTTCCTCAACACCAAAGATCACTTAGACCACATGTTGCCAAAGTTATGTCACAGCAATCCTATAGGAGTGACACAAAAATATGCCCCAAACACTAAAGTCAAAGTAGACTTTATTGTCATTCAGAAATCACACAAGTGCAAAAACTGAAAGAAATTCCGTATCTCCAGACTCAATGTGCAGACAACATATAGACTATTTTCACAGATATTTACACATGTAACACCTGGCTATTACATCACAGACATGCAAGTAGACAGACTAATATTGCACATAATTAAAAATACATTTTAACACTTTTTGAACTGAACACTTACTTGCATGAGACTTTAGTATTGCACAGGTACTTGGTTAAGATATTGCATTGATCCTTGCACATAAAGTGACATTGAGTATTGCACTGTGAACATTAGAGTATTGCACTATGGACCTTGGATTATTGCACTATGGCTAATTTATGAATTTGCATGTATTGCACTGAAAGAAGAGATATTTTGCTGCATTGCTTACTGCCCTAGATGGCCTATAAGTTACAGTCATGGTAAATATTCCACTAAGTATTAGGTGAGACTGGTAACCAGGTTCTTGCACAAATTGAGACAGTTTCTACTGACCCAGCTGGACATCATGGAGTGTAGTGGTTATTAGAGTTCAGCAGCCTGATGACATTAGGGAAGAAGCTGTTCCTGAATCTTGTAGTTCTGCAACGTGTGCTTTGGAAGCGCTTTCTAGATGATAGATGCAGGAACAGTCTGTAAGCAGGGTGAGTGCAGTCTTTAATTATTCCTCCGGACCTGCTGAGACATCTGGATCAGTACAAGTCATGGATAGGTGTTAAGCCCCGAAGGTAAAAAAACACTTCCAGGGTCTATATCAGAACATTGAAGTATTAAAACTTCGAATGTTCTGATATTGAACACTATTCAGAGAACGCTAAGAATAGCGAAGCTGCAGAACAGCAAATTCTTTCCTCGGGAAAGAATTTGGTTGGCCATTTCTGTGGCGTCGCTATTCTTAGCGCTGTGGTGGAAAGTTACGGGTTGGGTTCAGGTAAGTGCGATTGTTTGTACATTAGAATTAGGGGTGGGTTAAGTGAGTTAGGGTTAGGGCGCGGGTTAGGTGAGTGTGCGATAGTGACGGACCTTAGGGTTAGGGTTTGGGTTAAGGTAAGTGGGTAGATAGTAGTATATGTTTAGTTTAGTGTAGCGTTAGACGTAGGAATTTAAGTGTATGTGTGTGGTTGCTGTTTGTTTGATGTGCTCGTTTTGTGTGTATGTGTTTCGGAGCAGCGAACTGTTCTGAATGCTCGATATTTTCATGTTTAGATGTTTTGGGGCCGATGAAATAGCGTTCGCTATTTTCATCTTTCGATAACGTGATATAAGTGCCACTTCCAAGGACTCTTTTCATCAGGGACTCCATTGTAAAACATACTAAGGCCCTCTACGCAGGCTGAACAGGGAGAAGATGATCGTTAGTTGCTGATCTGAAACCAAGATCCACCAAATTGGCCATGCATTATAGTGATTACACCACAGTTACCAGCATGATTCCATCATAGTCCATGTAGGTGTACATAACCTGTGATGTACCTCCCTGGACAATATGAAGAGAGACATTATGGATCCCTCAGGTCATGTATCTTAAGCTGGTATGAGCCTAGCATCAATCAGCATATTATCATCTTTAAGGATGAGGCTACAGTATGAACAAAATATGACGTTTTAAATAACTGGCTGTCTTTCTGGTGTCATGTTAAGGGGATCCAATATTTCTCAGCTTGGGAGGACATGGTTAACAGACCACGTTATTTTGCCAAGGATGGTCTGCACCTGTCCCCTCTAGGTTTTTGAATACTGGATAAATCTTTATCCACCTCCATAGTGCCTTTCTTAGGCAATGCCTAATTGACAAACCTACAGACATAGCAAAATCAACTCAATTAAACCTCAAGGTGTTGCCAGGAGCCTAAATAAAAAAAAATTAGACTCCATTCAATCCCTTCACACACTCAAGAATATAAACATCTGTTTTATACCCCCAGCAGACTTCATAAAATTTTTCCTCAGGCAGATAGCAAATGTTGGAGGTGTGTTGGACAAGAAAGATGTCACTGGGAACATATGTTTTGGAAGTGTAATGAGTTGGCAGATTTTATTCTGTATGGAGTACTCTATCGGAAATATACTGGGTGAGTAAATGGCTACAAGTAAGGAAATGATTCTTTCGGAATGTGATAGAGCATCTGAATTGCTTAGATGGGTTTACCGCAAATTGTCAAATACTCACCTTATTGAATGCCATTTAATCGAACGTCACTTCATTGGCTGTCATTATATCGAACTCTTAGAGCTGCAAAAAGGAACCTCAGGAAAATAACCACTTGGCCCTCAGGAGAAAACAACAAACAGAAAAAAAAAATTCACACCCCCCCTAACTAAATATACCAACTCCGAGAATGCACTACAGGCGAATAAGGGCAAAGTTCACCATGGTGGACAACTGTTTCCTTTCCCAGGCTTCCTTTAAACAACTTAAAGAGTTAGACAGAATGACAGTTGAAGTGAGGCTCAATGAAATAGCATTCTATAATGTGAGTACTTGACAATTTGCAGTAGACCCACTTAGATACAGTAATTCTGTTGGCTGCCAAAAATGCAGCTTTTGGAAAAAGAAATCAAAGTCTTCCCTAACTGTATTTGAGGTATTGGATATTGCAAAAGAGCTAAAAATTACTGGAAGAGGGATCTTTAGAAAAGGGAAGGAGAAAATTACATAGAAGTAAATAAAAACTGTGGGAACAATATATGTATAATATGTTCAGGAAGGGGGGAGTGAGGTTTAAGGAAAGGCAGGAATTTAGCAATTTTTTGTAATGTTGTAATGATGATAGCAGCAAAGAAAATACATGTGATGCATATTGCATTTAAATGTAAATATGTTAAAATGGTTTATTTTATTTTACTTTATATTAATGTATGTTTGCCTATGTCTTAAGTGATAATTTAATAAAGGTGCTTAAAAAAATAAGAATATAGACATCTGTGCAGTTGCCAAGACATGGTTTAAAGAGGCAGAGATTACACCAGCAGTGTAAGGTTTCAGTGCCTCCCACACCTTTAGACTAGTAGCTGCAGAGACAAGGGCTAATGGTGGAGATATCTTGATATACATCAATAACAAGCAAACAAGCATACCTCTAGGGTGGTCAAACAGGATAATGAGCTGGAGTTTCTCCATGTGCAGATCACTGCATCAAAATCCCATACTATATCCTAGTCGGCTATAGGTCACCCTCCATATCCCAAGAAGCTTGCAATTCATACTTGGACCTACAGTTGACACTTACCATCCAACTAACACTCCACACTTTGGAGACTTTAATTACCCCCTCTATATACTGTGAATTATATGCAGCCTCAAATCTACAGGCACAAAGATTTGTGGACCTCATAAATATGAACACCCTTGACCAAATAGTGAATTCACCCACTAGACCCTCCAACATACAAGACCTCATGCTCACAAGTAGGGGAGAATGCTTCCCCCACCCACCAATGTCATCCTCCATGGTAAGGTCTGACCATTAAGCTGTCTCCTTTGAAATCAAAATCAGCTTTGTAACCACAGTAAAACCAGTAACATTTAGGGACTATTCCAAGGCAAACTACCTTTTATTAAGTGATAGTTTGTCAAGTTTCAGTACCCCTCCAAACCCTGAGACCACACACCTGTGCTGATTTGCTCTCAGCAACTCTGTACTACCGGTTTAATGACTGCATAAAGGCTGCTGTACCTACCAGAAGTAGCATTAGTCTGACTAGTCTTATTTGCAAAGCCATGGAAAGAACTAGCCCCAGAAACATACCACCCTGGTGGCAACTCATATTAAACAGGATATAGAACAAAAAGGAAATATTTTGGCGAAAATCATGAAGGGAAGTTCCCATAAAGATAAAAACTCTCTAATAAAACTAAATAGGCAACTAAGAGGGCTAATTATGTCAAGCAATGCTGACTTTGAAGTTAAAATAGCTTCCCAGGTAAAAAGATAACAATAAGGCCTTCACTTCAGCTATGTCAGAAGCTTTGAGAGCAGCACACAGCAATATGCAATGGGGCTACATTCACCAAGCCTGGAGATATAGCAAACCTGTTAGCTGACAAGTTCAGTTTCAATTTTTTCCCCATCCCCAACCATCCCCCAAGAAATACCATCAAACATAACCTCTCCAACTATAAATAGGAAGCATGTACTGGCTGTACTCATTAAAACTAAGATTACAGCCTCAGTAGGCCCCAATGACATCCCAGGATGCCTTCTGAAAAGTCTAAAATGCAATGCCTTCTGAAAAGTCTAAAATGCAACTTACCAGGTCCAGGACCAATGGAGTCCCTCTAACTATAGTTATAAAACAAGCTTTGAGTCATGAGAATGGAGGACTGCAATTGTCATCCCTCTTCATAAGGGAGGACCTTCAACATATCCTAGAAACTATAGATACATTAGTCTGACTTGTCTTATTTTCAAAGTCATGACGAATTACCATGGAAGTTTTCAACAAAACCTACAGACACTGGATACAGCCCAGTTTGGCTTTGTCAAAGGAAGGTCATGCTTACTGAACTCGGTGGACTCCTTTGAAAAGGTCACTAAGGGAATGGATGAGGGGAAAGTGGTCCATACTGCCTACCTAGATCTGGCTAAAGCATTTGATACAGTACTCCACTCAAGCATTGCCAATAAATGTAAATAGACATAAACCTCTTAGGTTCATAGATTCATAGATTAGTACTAGTCTAACTGCCCTTCCGAGCCATTTTAAGCCTAGACAATTATTCCCTGTGAGATTTAAACCCTGTACCTTGTGTTTGTAAGGCAAACACATTAACCATTAGGCCACCCTCCCAACCCCTTATTTTATAAAGATGCCAGATAGCTAGCTGGCTCACAGAAAAGACCAAAGAAGTTAGGATCAGTGAGACGACCTCCACAAAGGGGCCGATCACCAGTTGAGTCCTTCAGAGCTTTGTGCTGTGCCTGCTCCTCTTTGTCATCTACTTGTCGGAGGTCAAAGACAATGTAAAAAGCCTCTGGCTGACCAAGTTCACAGATAATTTTAAATCCCGCCAAGATGAAAACATCCTTCAGGAAGGTCTAACACAGAGAAATGCTTGATGCCAAAGCCATAGATTAAAACTCAATGTCAAGAAATGCTTTAAAGTACCTTTTGGGAAGTTGGCCGCATCCCAGGTAACTGTCTTCAATAAAACACCCATAAACATTGATTTACTAGTCAGGGATCTGGGATGTAGATGATAACCTAGCTTTTGAGCAACATGTGTCCATCATCATCATCATCAACCCACTTTTTATGATATTTACATGAGGTCAGGTGGGGGTCATGTCTACTGTTGCCATCTCACTAGATTCAAGGTCACTCTTCTATCTTCTTCAACAGTCATGCCTGGCTGTTGCAGGTCTTCTCTCACACAATCCATCTATCTTTTTGCTAGAGTAATTTATTTCCTTTTGCCTACTTCCTGTCTGTCCTGAATCACCTTTGCTACATTGTCCTCTTTTTCTACATGTGTGCTCACACCACAGTGTGATGATGATATGGGTTGTACGGCTAGACTTATAAGGGCCCTAGTAGTCATTAACGTTGTGTATACACCTAAGAACCTAAGAACCTATGAACCTCTTTTCTCTCCTGTTGTTCTGCACCTACTGTCTCACTGAGTGATCAAAGCAGCCCCTCCTACTCTGTTAGGTGAAGGGTTTTATCCAAGGATGTTTCTGGTGCCAAAGGCAGATTTAGTCCTTTCTAAACCAGTTTCTGCTACTGTCCAAGGTCAGAATGCTATACCTTCATGATTTGTTACTTCTCATTTCTGATTACCTTAGATTTAAAAGATGCATGTCGTCATATTCCTATAGATCCAGATTTTAGGTGTTTCTTATAGTTTTTTGTGTCTGGACCACACACATCCACTGCTCCAAGCATATATTCAAAGTGTCTAGCTCCAGTAATAGCCTACAGCAACTTCACATTTTAATTTATTTAGATGACTGGCCTATCCATGCAAAGTACTACACAGACTAGGGTCAGAGGGTGTAGTGTCTCCTTCCCTCCATTCCCCCTTATTTGTGCATGTTTTTGTTGCCAAGATGAGGGCTTCTAACTTTAGTTTCCTAGCATTGACCTTATCAGTGCTCTTGCCTTCCTATCTCAGTTGGCATGAAAACTCTTAAGAGAATAGCAATAAACCACTCATGTTTTTTTTTTGCCAATCTCCATTACATTGCTTCTTCATCCCCCACCCTACTCTTTGTCAGTCCCTTACTGTCAAAGGAAAAATATACTTTAAAAATGATCAAAACACAGTAGGTTCAGGTTAAGGCACTTTAATCTTGCAGCAATGAGACAAAAACATGCTATTACAGAGTTTGTCTAACCAGAAACAGGAAATACTTTCATTTTTATACATTCTCTAACAAGACATTGCCTACCAAGCTGACGTAACAAATTACCAGTCTTTTCATCATCACTTGTTGACCATCAGTCTCACGAATTTCTGCTGATTTATCAATTTTTGTGAGAAACTTCCTGAGGAAAACAACATGGCCTTGATTACCACCAGTTAGATACATGTTATGTTACCATTCAAGGTACTATGGCTAATTCAAGCACAAAGCTAACAGTTCATTTCTCTAATAATCCTTTGTCTACATTATCTCTAAGCTTCTGCAGCTGTACATGTTTTCATGCTTCGAACAGAGCTGATTGTTTAGAATCATTACATTTACAGAATATAGTATTGTTCATTCATTCATTCTTGACCTAGCAGATAAGCACTTGCTTCTCAAGTACATTTCCAAAAGGCATAAACATGAATATTGCTGTGCTAGCAATTACCAGGTCAGAGGGCATCTTGCAAGTTTCAGAAAGCATACTGCAGTTTTCAAAAAGCATCTTTTTCAGTCTCATATGAAAACTCAATTTATATATAACACAGTGCATATAAAATAGGATGAGAAATGTGTTAATTCTCCTAACTATTAATTAGCATTAAGCATACACACATTAATACATATTTTTCTAACATTTCCCTCCTGTTAATACTTTTTAATTCTATTTTCAAAAAGAGTAAACAGTTTGCTTCTTTCCCTAACCTCTTCTAATCAGGATTTGCAGTTAAGAAAGTCATTCAGTTTAAACTTTTATGAAAGTGTTTCACATTCTAGCAGCTCTTCAAATTCAGTACTTTGATACATAGTCTCAGATACTGATATGTCTATAAATTCTTTGATTAATTTCTTCATGCAGGGGATTCCACAAGAAACACAAACTCCTATTAGGAGTAATCCCACCCCAATGCAATCAAAATGTTCATTAGGATGGAACCCCCCCCAAATAAATTCTGGAAAAAGTCCGTCAGAGGGTTTGGGCCTGGTTTGGTCATGGCCGACACTTGCTGAATTACCTCAAAATGGTCATTAATCTCATGCTGATGATCTGGAATAAACGCACAGCATTCTTCTTTGATTAAAGCGCATGTCCCACCCCTTGCCGCTAGGGTGAAGTCAAGAGCCATTCAGTTTTGGTGCACTACAGTTCTCATTGCATTCAGTTCATCAGTTATCAGTTCAAGAGCAGAAAAAGTCACATTACTCATCACTTCGAGAAGTTTAGACAGCTTTCACAGCTCCCAAATCGATTTAACTGCGCCATATGCAGGTAATATGCCTGCCCACGATATGACAGCATCACTCAAGTCCATGTGCGCAAGTTTGGTTCCCACACTATGATGGTCTTTCCAGCCTGCCTCGATCTGTCCCACTGGATTCTCAGGTTTTTTAACAGTCTTTTTGGTTACATCTCGGGTATTTCGAATACTTCCCTGAGGTAAAACTGCAGTGTGTCGTATGGCCGGGACCAGGTATCCCAAAAAACAACTGCCAGACCAATTCTCAGGTAACCATTTATATGCTTTTTTACCACACACAAAATAACAGTCCTCTACTTTAGTTGTTACTTTGTTACAAAATGACTGCCCTGCATGAAACATTTTCCTATCTATTACAGATAACTGTTTAAAAAGTACAGGATTACGTTGTACCTGATCAAGAGTCTTATACATAGATTTAAGAAATGAGTTATAATCTGTACTAGAAGATCCACCTAGATCATTCGCTTTTGTATAACATTTATATTGTACAGTGACATTACTCTTGCTCCAACCCACTTGTATGGTATCATTTTTGTAAAAACATACAATTCCTTTTTGTGTCACAGGCAAATACAGTGCTACTTTATCATATGCTTTAATAGCAACTGTGTCAAAAATGAGATTTTTCCAGGTCTCATTGACCCCTAGGGGGATAGCAGCCATCAATAAACCCCTGTATGCTGTTGGTATGGCCGTGCAGACCCAGCAGTTCGAAACATTAAAAGTCTCAGCATACATACGTGTAATTGCCTGATAAGTGTTAAAGTTCGGATGCCAGTCTATGTTTGACCCATCACCTTTAATCAGTTCAACTTTTGTGGCAGGAAAAAGGAAAGGCCACAATAAAAAGAACAATGTAATTAGCATAGCTATCAAAATGATCATGCAAGTTTTCTGAGGTTGCTCAATGTCTCTATTCACTCTATACCTGGCCATTTTGTTCTCATTGTACAACAGTAACAAGGTTTTTGTCCAATTCAACGTTCTTAACCAATTTACAGTGTGTCAAATGAATCCAGGATGCTCGCTCCGCGATCTTGACTGCAGTGGGTGTTGATAGTAGTACCTGATACGGCCCTTCCCACTTCGGAGAACTCCAATTCTTTTTCTTCACAATCTTCACCCAGACCCAGGTGCCTGGGGCTACTGCTGCTTCCGATTTTGGTTGCTCTTTATCTGAAACAGAATTTAACTGCAAAAGTTTGTTATTCAAAAATCGTCTCATATACCCTGCAAGTGAACTGTCAGCCTCTTGCTCTGCAGACATGAGAGGTTTCCACTGAGGTGTATAATATGCCCTCCCAAACAAAGTTTCAAAAGCAGTCAATCCCTTTGCATTTGGAACAGTTCTCATGCTCAACAGTGCTAGAGGCAAACAGTGCACCCAGTTCTTTTGTGTCTCACTCATCAATTTCCTAAGCTTATTCTTCAACACCCCATTGTGCCTCTCTACTAATCCTGCAGATCGGGGGTGATATGCGCAGTGATTTTTTAGCGATATCCCGAAATAGCGACTAAGTTGTTGCACTGTGTGGTTCACGAAATGTGTACCGTTGTCACTATAAATCAAATGCCAAATCTAGGTATAATTTCTTTAACAAGGACCTTTGCAATAGTAGCTGCATCTGGATTTTTAGTTGGAAAAGCTTCCACCCATTTGGAAAACATATCTATAATGATAAGACAATACTTTTTATTCTCACATTTATTCAGTTCTATAAAATCCATACAAATAGTATGAAACGGATACGGTGGTGTAGGGAAACTCCCTCACTTAGGTTTCAATGCCCCTTGTGCATGATGCTTGTTACAAACATGGCATGCTGCACAAAAATTTTTTGTATAATTAGTAAATCCATACGTTGTAAACACTCGATTCACTAACCGCACCATCTCCCCTGTTGAGACATGGCTCTGCCCTTGGCTCAACAAAGCTGCATATCTAAACAAGTTAGATGGTAGAATTGGTTTCTTTTCCTTGGAGATGTACAGTCCCTTCTCAAGGATTGCTCCTCATTTTATCCACTTTTGTTTTTCTACGTTAGTAGTAAGTGTCTGCATTGTTTTTAACATTTCTAAATCTAAAATCTCAGAAGGTTGTAATTCCTCACTCAAAAGAAAAGCTTCTGAGGCTGAAGCTGCCTGTTTCACAGCTGTGTCAGCCCTCGCATTACCTTTTGAAATTCTAACCTGTTGCTTGGTATGAGATACGCATTTGCAAATAGCTACTTTTTGAGGTAACCGAATAGAGTCTAATAAATCTAAGATGAATTGCACATGATTAACTGGTTTGCCAGTAGATGTTATCATTCCTCTATTTTTCCACTGCTGCGCAAAAACATGTACAGTAGAAAAAGCATACTGACTATCAGTAAAAATATTTACTTTCTTACCTTCCGCTAAGGTACATGCCCTTGTCAAGGCAATCAATTCTGCTGCTTGTGCAGATAAGTTGTGTGGTAAAGATTTTGCTTCTAAAGTCTCAGTATCAGAAACAACTGCATACCCCACTAGAGTCTGTCCTGTAGGACCCCTCCTGCACGAGCCGTCCACATAGTATGTCACCTCGGCATCATCCAAGGGAACATCTGTAAGGTCCTGTCTAGGTAATGTCTTTTGCTCAATTTCCTGCAGGCAGCAGTGCGGTTTGCCATCTGCAGGGGTTGGGAGCAAGGTTGACGGATTCAAAGTTGTGCATCGTTCAATTGTCATATGAGGTTGGCTCAACAGTATAGTCATACAGGAAAAATGTCTAGCAGGAGAGAGATATGCTACTTTTTCTTGCAGTAAAATGATTGCGACTGCGTGAGGCACTCTCAATGTGAGAAGGTGGAATAACACTACTGAGGCCGAAGCCTGCACTGCCATTGCAGCTGCAACTACTGCTTGTACACAGTGGGGCAAGGATCACACCACTGGGTCTAGCTGTGATGAATAGTAAGCTATGGGGCGTTGTTTGTCCCCATGTTGCTGTGTCAACACTGATGTCATATAACCTTGCTTACAGTCTACAGTTTGGAAAAATCGCTTATGATAGTTTGGTAATCCTAAAACTAAGGAAGATGCTATCAGTTGTTTTAGCTTGCAGAAAGCTGCTTCTGCTTCTGGTGTCCACTGTAATAAATCCTGTGCTGCCATCGGCTTTTTGAATATCAAATTAGTCAGTGGAGCAGATTCCAAAGCATAATTTGGTATCCAACTCCGACAAAAGTTAGTGGTTCCCAGGAAGGACATCATTTCCTTCTTGGTAGTTGGTCTAGGTACTTGTAATATTGCTGTTTTTCTGTCTTCATCTAATATTCTGCCTTCTTTGGATATTACATATCCCAAGTATTTAACTTGTTTTCTGCAAAGTTGCAGTTTGTTTTTGTTTACCTTGTGTCCTTGAGTAGCTAAAAATTGTAATAATGCTATGGTATCCTCTCTACATTCTTGCTGGGTGGGGGCTGCCAGCAGAATGTCGTCTACATAAAGTAAAATCTGACTACCTTTCGGTGGGATAAATCCCACCAGGTTGCTTGCCATTTCTTGTGCAAATATCATTGGACTTTCACAATATCCCTGTGGTAATCTCATATACGTATACCGTTTCCTCTGAAACGTAAAAGCAAACCAATGTCAGCTATCGGGGTGTATCGGTATTGAGAAAAATGCATTACTAATATCTACCACAGAAAAATACTTCTGCTGAGGCTTCAAATCATTCAGTAAGGTGTGCAGATCTGGCACCGTTGGTGCCCTGGGTATAACTGCATCATTTATAGCCTGTAGATCTTGGACCATACGCCACTCCCCATTTGCTTTCCTAACAGGAAATAAGGGTGTATTACATGGTGAATTGGGAGATTCTATTAAGACTCCTTCCTTAAGTAAGGCTGCTATAATAGGTTTAATCCCTATCTCTGCATCCTTTCTTAAGGGATACTGTCTTTTCTGAGGTCTAAATGCTGATTTTGGTGTAATGGTAACTGGTCCTGCTGTTCGAATAAGTCCTACGTCTGATTTCCCTGTTGACCAGAGAGTCTCTGGTATGTCTCGCAAGGCTTTTTCCTCTTCTTCCAATAAGAGTAATACTCAGCTATTCTCACTGGCCTGTGAGTGCACAGCCGGGTGTGTCTGTGTTATCCAATTAAATTTCTGCTTCTGTACTCCTTGTTCGGAGAGTTCTAATTCTGTCTGCTTTTCCCACCTTGTGACTTTTTCTCCTAAGTCTGCCCATTTCAAACTTCTATTTTTGGTTAAGCTAACATGTGGCAATCTATTAGATTTGTAAAGTGCTAAAAATTCCTGGGGCAATGAACAGCTTATTACACTGTTTCCTTCTGTGTCCCAGTACAAGTTTCGTAACAATAGCCTGTTTGCATGGTTTTGAAACAACTCCTGCTCATATTCTTTATCAGGTCCTGGTCTATTACAGTAATATAGAGTACAATGCAACAAATGTTGTTTGTCAATGTCAAGGGAGGGGGATTTACTGATGGCTACGTTCATCAGTTCTTCGGTTACTGCCCCTGGACCAGTCGTAACCAAGTCCTGGCTGTACCAATAATATGTCTCACCCTCCGGTCGCACTACAAAAGTATCCATTTGTCGCTGTGCTTCCATACCCTGCATGGTTGGAACTATGGCTATGCCAAATATCTGCATTAAGTCTCTGCCCAAAAGATTTACTGGGCATTTTGCAGAAACCACAATCTTACTTTTCTGGGTCATTCCTGAAATGGGGTCTGTTATTGCTATATCATGGAAGAGTGGCTCCCAATACAGCTGTCCATTAGCTGCTTTCACTAGTATATAATCTGGTGATTCTGAATCTTTCGGTAATTTGGAAGGATGTATCAGGGTCCGTGAAGCCCCTGAGTCACACATAAATTTGACTTCCCTCCCCTCTACTAGAAGCGTAACTTCCGGTTTTGTGTCTGCTAAGTAGAGCTCTAGGATCAATAATGCTAAGTCTAAAATTTAATTTTCTTCAACATTTATAGATTCATGTACATCCTCTACCCCTTCTGTCACATTCTCTACCCTTGCTACTACATTTGCATTTGTCCTTTCCTGTTTGTTCTCATTCAGTGATTCCTGACTATCATATAGTCATTCCTCATCCTCCTTATCTTCTGTAGTCACCTTCTTATTTAGCCTGCAATCCCTTGCCAAATGTCCTTTTTTCCAGCATTTAAAACATTCACCCCTTTTCTTTCTTTCTTCGAAATCTTCTGATCGTTTATCAGATTGTTTGTTTCCCTGGGCATTTTTCTTACCCTTTCTCCCAGTTTGTACTACAAAAACTTCTGACCCATCTTCTGCTGCAAATATTTGAGTTTTCTTCTTCTTTTTACTATTAAAATGCCTTTTTGCATGTCTTGCATATTCAAGTAATGGCTGCAATCTACTTGTTCGATGATCTAGCATGTGCTTTGTAATAAAGCTGCTAATGGGAGTTATACTACCTTTTAAGAATGCATTCTTTAGCTGCTGCTCATATGGGGAATCATGTGTTTGATTTTCAGGTATCTGCATTCCTCAGTGGTTATTAAAACACTCTAATAATCTAGCATAATATCTATCAACCATTTCACCTTCTTGTTGAATGCACTGATTAATGCAAGTCCAATCAGCCCTAGGCTTCCATTTTTCAGAGATTCGGTCTGTCAGACCCTTTACTCTGTTATCCAATTCTGCATTACTATGTGGGAATGGTCTAAGCTCTGCATCACGGGGATTCCAGTCGCCACTGATCATGTGCCAATCTGGACCTACAATTTGTCTGACTACCTTTTCTACTTCCTATCCATTCAAATGGTAACTTAATCTCATACCCTGTAAGTCTTCTAAAAATTTTCTAAAATTCCCTTTCGGATGGGGAATTCCCTCTGTGGCTTTCCGGACATCTTCCGGTGTCCACGGTCTATAAACTAAGAGAGTCGGATCTTGTCCTGCCTGAGGATTTGGTACTTCTATGAGAGGACATATCTCTTCCTCACTCATAGCATGTAATTTTCTATTCATTTCATATAATTCAATCTCCCCTCTCAAGTTATGTGTTCGAGACCTAGTCTCGATAGGATCCCTGACAAACGGTTTTGATATTGTAGAAACAGCTGGGTATAGCGGAGGTGGATCAGCTTGTCCACTCGCTTTATATTCTGGTAAGGGAAGCGGAGGGGGTGAAGGAGGGGCCGTTGCTATTACCAAGTTATTATCTTCTTTGTCTAAGAACATTGCTTTTGAATTTTTAATCTTTTGTTCTCTGTGATTTGCTTCCTCAAGCTACCTATGTGCCTGAGAGACTCCTAGTTGTTGTTGCTTTTTTAATTGACCTTTTGCGTCTGTTTTAAGTTGTCTGACAAGTTTAATAAGTGCAAGTTTATCTAAATTACCATCAACTTTATATTTATCAACCCACTTCGTATAATACTTAACATTATCGGCACGCTGTAATTGCATATATTTTTCAGTTAGGGGCGGGTCTTGGGAACTTTTCGTGCACTGATTTCCCATATTGCCTTAGCTAAGCTGTAAATTGTTACGTAAACCTTCTTATCACATGGTACCACAGTTCTACACCTTTTCGCAGTTTATCTAGAATAACTGTCTACCTATTCTGTTTCCCTGATCTATGACAAGACAGTAACCTTCTTGTCCCTGATCTGCACATGCAAATCTTCCTGACAAAAAACAGTTCTGCAACTAGTCCCTGATCTTAAAACAGAAAAAAGGTAAATTCCTCCTTACCTGACCCTCCGTGAGTTGATCCACCGGATCGTTGACTCGTCCTCCAATCCCAGATCAGAAACAGTGGCTGGCCTCTTTCGAATGACAATTCAGTTGGAGGTCTTTCAAAACAAAAGAGCCGATTTGGCCTCTTCTCCATACGGGTACATGCCACCGGGCCCAATTCTGACCTAGGCCTAGAGCGAGAGGTACTTTCCGGTCCGAAGGACCAAATTATCAAAGGAAAAATATACTTTAAAAATGATCAAAACACGGTAGGTTCAGGTTAAGGCACTTTAATCTTGCAGCAAGGAGACAAAAACATGCTATTACAGAGTTTGTCTAACCAGAAACAGGAAATACTTTCATTTTTATACATTCTCTAACAAGACATTGCCTACCAAGCTGACGTAACAAATTACCAGTCTTTTCATCATCACATGTTGACCATCAGTCTCACGAATTTCTGCTGATTTATCAATTTTTGTGAGAAACTTCCTGAGGAAAACAACGTGGCCTTGATTACCACCAGTTAGATACATGTTATGTTACCATTCAAGGTACTATAGCTAATTCAAGCACAAAGCTAACAGTTAATTTCTCTAATAATCCTTTGTCTACATTATCTCTAAGCGTCTGCAGCTGTACATGTTCTCATGCTTCGAACAGAGTTGATTGTTTAGAATCATTACATTTACAGAATATAGTATTGTTCATTCATTCGTTCCTGACCTAGCAGATAAGCACCTGCTTCTCAAGTACATTTCCAATAGGCATAAACATGAATATTGCTGTGCTAGCAATTACCAGGTCAGAGGGCATCTTGCAAGTTTCAGAAAGCATACTGCAGTTTTCAAAAAGCATCTTTTTCAGTCTCATATGAAAACTCAATTTATATATAACACAGTGCATATAAAATAGAATGAAAAACGTGTTAATTCTCCTAACTATTAATTAGCATTAAGCATACACACATTAATACATATTTTTCTAACACTTACCTATCAGTAGAAGATTTTATCTCCCTTTATGGTGAGGCTATCAATTTATATATTCTTATATCTTTGCACTTCTACTTTCGGACTGCACCGAGTTTCTTTCTATATAAAACTGCTTACTTCCCTCTTCTCTTACTTCACTATTTCCGCACATTTATTAAGCACTAAACATTTTTCTTAATTTTGTAGCTACACTTTTTTGCAACCTGCCCCCTTTGCTAAATCCTACTTCATTCCTACCTCAGTGCACATGTCCATTGCTGGGTCTGCCAACCTCTTCCATCATACTTGGACTTGCTCTGATATGGTTTGAGCCAGAACAGATCTTGAAGGTATCCTTGGGAAGCCCTGCCATCACCCATCAGCCAAGGTATTTTTTTATTAAGAATAACATAGCTTCCCCAACCCTTCCCCTACATTTGTTGATACAGCATCCTATGGCTACTCCCCTCTTTTGGACTACACCTCCCCTCAGGGAGTGTCATCAATGAATGGCCTTCACCCTAGGATAAGCACACTCATGCCTCCCTGACAGTGCTTCAGACAAGAATCACTGACATTTTTCTTTGTAGATTTCATGTGCCATTGCTGGGCAGGAGAGGTGATGCATTTCCATTGTTCCTCCACTTTCCTTCATACCTTTTGGTTTGACCTTTAAAAATAATAACATACATTTGTTATCCAGGTCTGCCCACTGGACACATGCTCCCTTCTCAGCAGCAACCTGGGAGTGATATATGGTTAAGTGACTTGCGCAAGGTCACAAAGTAAGAAAATGAGGGTTACTGGGAGTCAAACACTGTATGACAGGAACTAGACCTCACAGCCCTAACCCTCTATGCCAAATGCCAGGATAAAACAACCTCTCACACCACATTTGGACTTTTCAGAAGATCTGTTTAATTCACTCAGATACTATCTTTGTAATGTTCATAGCCCTCCATTATATTGCCCTAAATGTTTCTTTAGGTCACCAGTGATGATGGAACAATGGTAGACATCAACACAGTTGTAAGGCATCCAAATGTTATAGGTGCATAAGTGAATTTTAACTTCAGAAGTAGTCGTTTGTAAAAGAAAATTCATAACATCAGCAAAGGCAAATTAATTTTGTCTTCTTATTAACAAGAAAAAGAAAAAAATCTAAACAAAAATCTGCTGTTTCTCATAGCTAATAAATATGCACTTCTTAAACAAAGCTGTCTCTTATGCAACATCTTAAGGGCAAATAGCTTTTTATGTGATTGTTCGAAAATGTATTTTAAAAGGATCTGTTCCATAAGCTTTCATATGGTCTGTACTTGCCCACATTTTAAGCATTGTGCGTAATACAGTTTAACATCAAACAAGAAGTTTTATTGCCTAGTAATGGGAATGAGTTTTATTCTCTAGTAATCTATGTGGTCTTCATTTCTTTAGAATAACTAATTGAAGTTTAGATTGTAAGGTGAAATGAGACTGGTTATGCAATAATCAAATGTAATGGCAAATTATGTAACAGATGTAAATTATTTATCTCTTAGCTGCACTTGTATTCCTCTTCCTGAAACTTAGCTGCTACCAAGAAAATTGCACTTAGAAATCTAATTACTTTAGTGAATGTGAATAAGAAGGATGAGGTACTTATCTGCAACTTATATCTAGTGGCATGTTATTATCTTCTTCTGTTTGATGGATCATTTGGAGCATCAAGTGATTGTACTGCGTCACCCGGTAAACAAATGTAAAATAAAATAAAGTAAAAATAAATACTGAACATGTATAAAAATAAATACTGTAAATATACTTTTCATTGATGTTGAAGTAGTTAAAGGAGAAATCTATAATTTCACTTAACAATATTTGGATTCCAACACTTAGAATAGTGAAGTGCTGAAGGGATAGCACTTAAGAAGTGAATCAGTGCAGAGAATTGCATGTATTACATTTATTAAATGTTAATGAGATGCTTCTTTTGTTGACGGTTTGATTCCATTGCCCACTGTGTGACTTGAACAAGTCACTTAATTTGATAGTGCCCCAAAAACACCCCTGAAAAGAGACCCATTAAGTCTGTTGGGCATACCAGGTGAAAAAAATAAGTACAGTAAAATGGAATGTGCTTCTGGAAATGAGACAATGAAAAAATCAGAAAGCAGAAATATCTGGTATTTTCTAGATGAACTATAACCATGTCATACCATAGTATGATAAAGATACCACACAGATTAAAGAGGAAGGTGAATGTTCTAGAGAAGCACAACACATGTTTAGCTGTTTACAAGGTGATAAGGAGAAGCACTAACACTAAGAGTTCAATAAACAGATTTTAAAGCTTTGAATACAATTACAGGAGTTGAACAAACATAGTGCCAGGAAGAGTCAGTTATGACTGATAGAGGTCTGTAATCAGGGCTACATAATCTACAATTGCAAAGCAGATGGCAGAAATATGATATAATATATCAGATAACAAGGAAAGCAGATGGCAGAAATATGATATAATTTATCAGATAACAAGGAAAGCAAATGGCAGAAATATGATATATCAGATAACAAGGAAAGCAGATGGAAGAAATATGATATAATGTATCAGATAACAAGGAAAGGTGTACCAAAGGCATTTCCTGGTAAAGCTCAAAAGCAGAACAGGAAGCATGAACAGAAAATGATGTGCATGTTAATTTGTAACTAAAAGGGTATAGACTATCTGATATGACAACATCAGCAAAAACTGAAAGGGGAGAGTCGACATCTTTAATAAAACACTAGATATTCTCTGTCATATCGAGGAATTATCAGGAAAACAAGAATCATTTCATTAAATTTATGGGTGCAATAAAAAATGCAAGTTCCAAAGGGTAAAAATAAAATCATTATGATAAAGTTTCTTAGGGATAAGAAGTACAGCTTCTATAAGACGTATGGTGAAGTTCATGATGATGATTAATTAATCAAAGAAAAACATATTGTGGAAAAATGAAGGAAAATGAAAGAATTGAGTCATCAATCCAAATCTCACAGTGATATTTCCAGATAAAAGAGCTAGACATGCATGCTTTAAACAAAATCAAAGGAAAATGCCAAAAAGCCTAACAAACAAGTTGACAAGTCTTAAACTGATGTGGGTTCAACTACTTGCTTTAGAGTCACTGATTCTCTACTTCCCAATTCACCATTCTACATAGAAAATTACAACCAGATAGTTTTTTTTTTCTTTTGTTTGTTTGTGTGCAAGCAATATTATTTTTTCCAATGTTTATACAACTTTGGAGCTGATAAATGTAAACAAATGGATGAACTCTTCCAACATATTAGGTACATGAGAGACCCTGAAAAAAAAGTTTTTTTTCAGATTTTTTTGTCAGGTTGAAGTTTCCATCAGTTCAGTGTCAGAGAAACAAGATAACAATATCATAATAGATGACTTTAAACATGTATATGCATATAATAATACTTACTGACTACAGAAGGGCTACTGGTGAGGTGAGGAGGTATCAAGAAAAGGACCTAAGAACAGAGTTTTTTCCAAGGAAGTCAAAGATGATGCAACATTGGTATTTCAAAAAACAAAGCAGCAGAAACTACTGTGTGGAATTCGTTATCAGATGATTAAACTATGTAGCTATATGGCTGATTAAAGAGACTAAGCATAAATTACAGGGTCCAAAAGGGAATAGCTTCCACAGTAACTGCTATGGTAAGCAAACTTTCTGATATCAGTAAACTGTTACTAAAACACAATGGGACATTCAGAAACATTTGTATTACCACGGGGCAGTGCAAAATATCAATGCTGTTGTAATGGGTGTGCTGCCTTATGCTTTTTACATATGCAGTAGAACTGGTATAATGCTGGTGTTCTGAAAAAGGAAATGCATAACAAAGCAGAATGGCAACATCACACTGTTGATAAAATAATAAGACAGTGTTCCCAATGCTATGCACATTCTCACATGAAAGGAAGCACCTTGTGGTGACAATGGGGACACTGTGAGCAGGTCATAGAGTTCCAGCAAAGCAAAGTGCTATATCTGTTCATTATATTAATAGGGAGGAAAGTCAGAGATAATAATGGCAGGAAAGAGGGAGTAGCCATACCTCTCAAACTCTTAGCACAAGAAATCTAGACAAAGCCAAAAATAATGGGGAGACAATTGCCCACAAATAGGGCCAAATTTTACATTTTTTTTCTTATGAATTTAGAAATTTGAGAGAATACATGAAGGGACTTTAGCTGACAAAGTTTGCAGACGATTGCAAGTTGGGAGTTATTATTAACTCCCCAAGTGATGTTGACATACTACAGGAAGGTCTCAATGACATCAGCGATTGGTGTCAGAACCATGGCCTTAAGCTCAATGCCAAAAAATGTGTCACCATCCTCCTTGGGAAAAACACATTTCCCTTGAATTACCACTTTGATGGTAGTCCACTGAACACAGATGGTGTTATAAGAGATCTGGGAACACAGGTTGACAGCAACCTCTGTTTTGACCACCACGTTGCCACTGTGGTCAGAAAGTCCTTCTATGTGGCACATCTCATTACTAAGCGTTTTGCATCCAGGAAAAAAGAGGTCATTGTCTCCCTCTACTCTTTCCTCATTAGGCCAGTCATTTGAGTACAATGCCCCATTGTACCGCACTAGACACCTACAACAACTGGAGAGGCTGCAAAAGTACCTCACAAAGAGGATCCTAGGCCTTAAACACTTGTTCTATATGGACAGATTCAGTCTCTGCTTGACTTACAAATTCATGTCTGACCCAGCTCTGTTAGAAATGTTACATCTAAAGAAATCCCAATCCCTCTGCACCACACGCTCCAGAGACCTCAACCTCATTACCACAATCAACAGAACATGCTGGAGGGACAGGTTCATAACCCAGAGACTGCCCATGCTATGGAATAGACTTCCCATACATGTCAAGCAGAGCACCTCACTGGCCCTCTTCAAGAGAAATCCTGATGAGTGGATGGGAAATAGAAAATTCACCCCAAGGATCACTCCAGTGGCTCTACTTGACAGAGGCACTAGAAACTAAGGTCAGGTGACATGATGCCAGGGTAATCCTATGGGCTAGGCTTGTAAAGGCTTCAGAGCCATTAGTCTAGTACACACCTATGAACCTATGAATAAAAGGCTTTGTATTAGCATACATTTTCTGAAGAATATGAAGTCTGAAACTGAAAGGGCTGTCATTATTTATAACTTCAGACTTCAGCAATTTCTCAGAAAAATAAAAATTTTATGAAGAACAGACAGAAAAATATGAGGCAAAATCTGGACATTTGAGAGGTATAGGAGTAGCAAACAGAAGAACATACACAAAGCATAAGGATAATCTTATTTTTTTATTTTTTTTTAATTTTGACATTTGTTAACTGGGTATGTCTAAATGAGCATGAGCCCATTTTCAGCGGAGACGCAGGGAGAAAAGCTCCATACAGAACAGTTATTAAGGCAGTGAATAACAAGAAGTACAGAAAGCTTCAAATAAAAGCCAAACTCTAAAATGATGGTAAATGTAGATACCAGTAAAATCTCAAATACACTACACAAATTAATAAATCAGTAGGCAGTGAGGAAAATGATACAAGAAATCAACAATGGTTACTATAGTCGCATATAGATCTCCGAATATAGTACAATGTAGTACAGGTCAGGACGCTCCGGAGGAAATGAGTATGAAATGAAAGATACAGCCAAGGCGAGGAGATGAGTGTAGTTCATAGAATAGAAAGCACATCTGAATAGTACATTTTGGTATACTTAAAGTACTAGGCATGGTATTGGATGGGTGGTTTAGTGGATTAAAAGACTAAGAGAGCAATAAGGAGCAACAGAGGTAAGATAGTTAGGTTGGGCTTTGGCAGGAGCAGATCCATGAGTTCAGTAGAGTTTCTTTTGAAGTTCGAGCATTGGCTATAGTTATGATGGTCAGAGGGAGTTTGTTTCAAGCTAAGGCAACAGATTAGCTATATAGATGTTGGCTAAGACTTATTTTGGGCTTATAGATTTCCAAGAGAAACTGGTCCGAGCTCTGGAGAGAGTGATTAGGAGTATAGAAGGAGATGAGGGATGAGATGTTGGGGCAGGAGGTAGGTATGTTGAGGACATAGTGAATTAGGGACAGTTGAGTTAGTTAAGAGCTGGTGGTGGAATTCTAGCAAGCTTAAAAGTTTGGGAGAAAGGCAGTGGTGTGAGTGGTAGTGATGGCTTGCAGCAAACCTAGCAACTTTGTTATAAGTGAATTCCAGCTTAAACTTTAGGGAGCATCATAGGATCATAAAAGTTTACTAGGCTAATGGTTCCAGGGCCCTTACAAGCCTAGCCAAGTTCAGCACGTATACTCATGAGTTCAGCAGAGTTTCTTTTAAAGTTTCTTTTGAGGTTCTGATTATTGGATATAGTTCTGATGGTCAGAGGAAGTTTGTTCCAAGCTAAGGGTAGTTAAGATTGTAGGTTACTTAAGATCGAAGAGGCATAAAGTAGACTGGGAAGAAATTAGGCATAGGCAGGAGAGGGTCTAGAGTCCTTGCTGAGGAATTTTTTGTTTCTATACAGCAAGTCTAGTTTTGGTGAGTCTTTCATATGCAATTTTGGATATGTAGATCAAATTTAAGTTGATTGTTAATGATAGCACCCAAGACCATGGTATGTATTTCAATGTTAATAAAAGTATTGTCAAGTGATGTGATGCTAAATGAAGATTTATAATGAGAAAGATTTTGGGAGGAACAAGAGAATTTTTTTTGGGGGGTTGAGTATGAGTTGATTGTCAGTTAACCTACTTTCGATGGAGTTGAAGGAGTTTTGGGTTAAAGTGTGGAGATGAGAGAAATTGTCTGAAGTGGAGAGGATAGTGGAACCACCTGCATATTGTACAAGAGAAGACTGAGAGCAGGAAGTGTTCAGACAGTTAGTGAAGATGTTAAACAGCTGTGGTCCAAGAATGGAGCCTTGAGGTACCCCAGTACTGACAGGGAGGAAGAGTGAGAAGGAACAGAGCCATTTGACAGACTGATGTCTGTTGGTAAGGTACCTGGAGAATCATTTAAGAGTAGGATTAGAAAGATTAAGATCAAACTATTTGGTAAGGTGCTTTGGGTGGGAGACAGTGTCAATGGCTTTAGAGAGGTCTTAAAATAGACAGGAAACTAGTTTATTATTGTCTCCATCTTGAGAGATAGTTTGAGTGGAGGAAATTAGAACAGTAGTCATGCTATGGTTAGGGTGGAAGATTTTCCTGAAGAAGGTAATCTAGGAGATGCTTGTGTATACATTCTTCACGTAATTTAAAGAGGTGAGACAGAATAGCTATGTGCCTGTCATTTGAGAGGTCAATGGAGTGTCCTCCCTTGTGGATTGGTATAGTGTAGAATTGTTTCCAGATAGTGGGGACAGTAGATTCTTAAACAGATCAATTGATCAAGATGGAGATACTGTGGGATAAGGAGGTAGCCGCAAGCTTTAGGTAGAGGGGTGGTAGATTATCTGCCAAGGGAGAGCATGGTTTTAGTTTGTTAAGCAGAGATTTTATGTAAGCAGTAAGAACACGTTTCAGTGAGAAGGTGGTTTTATGGCCCGGGGTGGGGGGGTAGAGGTGTGACTATTGAGGGTTAGTTTGCTGATGGAGTCGATAAAATGACAGTTAAAATAGTGGTAGTTTCGAGAGGACAGCTGTTAGGACATGGGTTAGGTATACTGGGGCTACCAAGATAAAGAATCCTATTAATGGTGTTCAAGAATTTTTTAGGATTGCTGTGATGGTTAGTTTGAGGCTTTAGGTAGAAGTTTTTCTTGTCATTATTGACATGGCTTTTAGTGGGGTTTTTGAGTTCCTTGCAGGTTTGGAGGTGATAGGGGATGTAGTTGTTTGCCATTTTTTCCAAACATTGTCCCTCTTGTGCATTAGAGAGTGTGTGAACTGAGAAAGCCAAGATGTAAAGAGAGATTTTATTCTGATTTTCCTAAGGGGAGCATGGAGATCAAGAATATCTAGAAAAATGTAGTTAAATTTATGTACGGCATCCTCAAGGGATAGGTAGAAAAGGGAGGACCAATTTATGGAGGAGAGTCTGTTGCAAGTTAAAGAGACTGTGACACTCTTTGTATTTGTGTGGTCTAATATGTTGAAGGGAGTATCTTTGAATGCAGGTGGGAAAAGTGGCCATTTATAGAATCACGTATAGTTTTGGGGTTGTAGTAAAGGTTTGGATTGGATAGTAGTATCCAGTCCAGGATACAACTAGAGTTGGTTGGCTTTCTAAAATGGGTGGGGGGTTGAGATTAATTGTGTGAAGCCATGGAGATTTATACTTCAGTTAGGGGAGTCAGTAATTAGGGTTTGCCAATTGATGTTGACATCACCCAGAATTATAGTTTCATAAGATATGTAGTGAGTGATCCAGGAAAGAACCTGTTCAAGAATGGGGATATTATTACCTGAGGGGATATAAAAAGCAGCAATTGTAAGTTATTTGTGATTGTTAAGTTTGCAATTTAGTATTAAGAGTTCAACAGGGTGAAAGTTGCGGAGTGAAATGGACAAAGGGGACAATTTAAGTTGGTCAAACTACATTATAGCTATACTTCCTCCTTTCTTATGGACCCTGTCCAATCAGAAGATATTGTATTCGGGGGTAGGCCTTCATTGTCATTGATGTAGGGTTTAAGCCAAGTTTCAGTGAGAGTTATTAAGTCAGGAGAGAAATGGGCAATCCAAGAGCGGAATTCACTGACTTTGTTGAGAACGCTGTGAATCTTCAATGAGTATATGGTTAAGCATTTGGAGGAGGAATTGAGGTAAGGGTAAGGTGGAGTGAGGAGAGGGTGTTGTGAGAGGGACAGGAGATAGGGCCAAGGTTGGGGTGAATATTCCCTGATAAGAATATACTTTTGCTGATGTGTATAAGTGCAGACATCTTAGAGCAGTGTGTGTGGCATTTAGGTTTGGTTTTTGGAGGTTGTGATGGGTTGAGAACTAATTTGATCTGGAATAAGAGTGCGTTAGAAGTATTAAATAGGGATGGTGTTATCATAGGCTGGTGTTAGGCTATCAGCCCTAGGGCCTATACAAGCCGAGCCATAACACTTCCCTGGCTATTTCTTCCCACACTATTTACTTCCCCGGACCCCTGTCTAGCAGGGCGACTGACATGATCCCCGGGGTGAATTTTCTTTCTCCCATCCAATCGTCAAGGTTCCTTTTGAAGATGTCCAAAGAGGCGCTCTGCTTGACATGTATGGTGGGGCAGTCTATTCCAGAGTCTGGGGAGTCTCTGGGTCAGGAACCTATCCCTCCAACATGCTTTGTTTATTGTGATGACAAGGTTTAGATCCCTGGAGCATGTGGCTCTGTGGGATTGGGATTTCTTTAAGTGTAGCATGTCCAACAGCTCTGGGTTTGACATGGCCTTGTATGTTAAGCAGAGATCGCCTGTGAGTAGACGATATGCAACAGAGTATAGCTTGATTTTTTAAGGTGGTCAGCATAGGGCATCTGCTTTAGGCCTGTGATTATCAATAATGTATGGGGTGTTTCTATATCTCTGAGTGGGTGAGTAGGAATAGTTTATTGGAGATAGTTTGATAGAAGGATAGGTGAGACAGTAAAAAAATAAGAGGAGTGAAGACAAAGATGAGAAGCATGCTAAGCATAGGTGAGAAAGTATGAGACAAGGAGTTTAAGTGAAGATAAGTAGAGAAGAAAAGGTGAGCCGCAATGTGGGGGTAGAAGTGAATTAGGAAGAAGGGACTAGTGAGATGATGTGATTTTTGTTGAGATAGCTGAGGTGAGTAAGAGTCTGGGCAAATGAGAAAACAGTATTTGTACTTTAGAGTGAGGGGATATAGTGTTGAGGGAAGTGCTGGGTGAGTGGAGTTGTGGAGCTGTGTTTCAATTTGTAAGTATGACAAGTTAGAGGGTGTTTGGTAATGTGAGAGGATGTGAGATTTGATTGGAAGGAGTGAACAGGAAGAGGAGAAGCAGAAAAGGAAAAAAGGGGTTAGAGTATAAATTGAGAGTAAGTGTGGTTGGGTGGGAATTGAGGGTAGGGTAGGGGAGTGGATCGAGCCTGAGCAGAGTGAGGGCAAATGGAGTGGGCAAAACCATGAGAAGCAGACCAAGCAGCAGGAAATAAAACTATCAGTTGCAGTAAAATGCCACAGGTCATTGCCACAGTTTGAAGATAAGAAGCCAGCCACTATCTTGCTAAGTAATATCTATGAATGTAAGGCACAAATCTTTGTCAGGCACTAAAATCCCTCTACTTTTAGATGTTTTTCCTTGATTTTCAAGCTGCTGGTTAAATGTAGCATTTATAGCCTAAAAATAGATAAGAATTACCAACAAGATAATTGTATAATGGTAGATGGCAGGGAGGAGACCTAGTTATTGTGACCCGGTTAGTCTTCAGTAAAGGTGAATTTAAGAGGCAGCCAATCCCAGGAGGGGGGTAAACACTAGAGTTTAGGGTGACTATAAAAAATAAAAAAAAAACAGTAGCAGAGAGGGAATTAAGAGGACATACTTGTAGAAAATAGCGCTAATTGTAAACTCTAAAGGTGAAAATAGCCAGAGTTTTAGAGAGCAGTCAGAAACAATAATGCAGCAACAACAAATAACATTATACAGTGAACAGTATTTCACATAAATATGACAGTTAAACTATACATAACACCATGAAATGACTCCAGCCTGCAAGCAGCTAAATATTACAATCAATAGTCAGATTGCTGTTCCTAAGCTAGTATAACAGTTAAACAAATAGATAAAGTATTAGGACTCACTCAGTAGCCACAACTTTCAAGCACAATTAACATATATTACAGTGTCACAAATAATAGGCAAAAATGACTGCTAGCAAAAATAAAACGGTGATTTGGTTGCTTAAAGTGGCAGTTTTGCTTAGATAGAACTGCTTGAGTCTAATAAACTCAACTCAAGCAGCTACAGCATTACTTTAGAAGTTATTCATCAATGGGTCACTTGTCTGATAGACAATTCAAAAGGTCGATACATAAAATATGCTCATATTGAAATATAGCTTCAGGAAACCACAGAACGTCTGTGGCAACCACAATATTCCTTGGATGCCAGGGAGCTACAATTCACCCAAAAGCAGAACTTTTAAAATGGCAGGTAATATATAAGCTCAGTTTAGATGCTGGAATAGGGGGTGGGGCTTTTTTTAGAGTAGTGATTAGTCTAGGAAAGTAATGGGTTTTCCAAGGAAAGAAGTATGGTGTAGTAGTCTATATTACCTGGCCACTGACCATGAGAAGCAGACCAAGCAGCAGAAAATAAAACTATCCGTTGCAGTGAAATGCCACAGGCCAATGCCAGAGTTTGAAGATAAGAAACCAGCCACTATCTTGCTAAATAATATCTAAAAATGTAAGGCACAAATCTTTGTCAGGCACTAAAATCCCATTGCTTCTGCTTTTAGATGTTTTTCCTTGATTTTCAAGCTGCAGGTTAAATGTAGCATTTATAGCCTAAAAACAGATAAGAATTACCAACAAGATAACTGTATAGTGGGAGATGGAGGGGAGACATATTTATTGTGACTCAGTCTGTGCACCACTGCCTTAACTCTGTTACAAACAAAAGTTAAATAAAATTTAAGAACTGTAGCATAGTGGAGAAGATATAAATTGAGTAGAACTGGAGTGTAAATTTGAATGTGGGACATGCTCTTGCAGTAAAGGTGATTTTTAGAGGCAGCCAATCCCAGGAGGGGGGGTAAACACCCCCTTTGTAGAATTTAGGGTGAATTAAGTAGAACTAGAGTGTAAGTTCAAACATGGGACATCTCTTGCAGTAAATGTGATTTTCAGAGGCAGCCAATTCCAGGAGGGCGGGGTAAACACTGTGTTTGTAGAGTTTGGGGGTGAATTGAGTAGAACTGGAATGTAAATTCAAATGTGGGACATATTCTTACAGTAAAGGTGATTTTCAGAAGCAGACAATTCCGGGGGGGGGGGGATATAAACACTCTGTTTGTAGAGCTTAGGGTGAATGGAGAGCACATAATTCACTGGACACCAGGGACCTACAGCTAACCCAAAAATGGAAAGACAGATTGGGGAAGGAAAGAAGGGCATTTTTTTCTGGAACAGATATCTGGTATTTAGTACCACATACAAGCCCACTGAAGGAGGTGAACAACCAACACAGAAGTGGTTCATGGCAAGGAATCTCTGCCCCCCTTCCACCTGCTAACTGCCTGAGAGGTTACCACATCCACCTCCCATGATCATATCCAATTTGATAGAATTGCAGTCTTCTGTCACAGTGACCCACCACACCAGTGCAAATAATGAAGATGACTGTGCCCTGTTTACCCATCTGGCTAGCGGGAGTAAGGTAAAAAATGTCCAGCTGGAAGTCATCATGACAAAGAACATAGCACAACTGCATCTGCATGACAGGTAAATGTCTCATGGGGGGCAAATTTGTGGCCTATGTGGACAAACTGCAAGGCATGTAACAGGTGAAGCAATGGATCAAGGTATGGTTATGTATACTGGAGAAGGAAGGGCAGGGGATGCAAAGGATGTATGCGGTACTATTGGTCATTAGCACGGTGTTGCAAGAAGGCAAGCAGTGATAGCCTGTCAGTTGCAGCTGTCAGAATCAGATGGAATAGGAATGATCACACCACAAAAGCAAACAGGTATGTGGCCATCAAAGGGAGGTTGGGGGCACACACACACACACACACACACACACACACACACACACACACACACACACGCACACACATGCACACACACACACACACACACACACACACACACACACACACACACACACACACACACACACATGCACACACATGCACACACACACACATGCACACACATGCACAACACACACGCACACACACCACATGCACACACAAACACACACACACATGCACGAGCGCACACATGTGCGGGCACACACATGTGCACACACACACACACACACACACACACACACACACACACACACACACACACACACATGCAATGACTGTCAAGAGTAACACATAGGCACTTAGTTCTTGATAGTGGCCTAAGACAGCAGAAATGCCTGCAAAAATTGGTGGAGGTGTCACTATACGCCCTACACCCATATGGCATGTACATACTGGAAAAGAGTAAAACTCACAAGGTTTTCTAGGCGCAGATATATCAGGGAATGATTCACAACATCTATGCTGTGAGAGGCTATAACAGAACACAAGTACAGGGTGTTGCAGGGTCTCCAGTGTAATGCTTCATTCCAAGATCAAGTCACAATGTATCACCAGATACAGGAGGTGAATAACCAACACAAATGTGGCATACAGACATGAAAAGGGTCCTGATAACGTTGACTTGGGTGGGTTAGTAAACCCTCATGTATGGCTTAGTTCTTGGAGATGGACTGTTATTGACTGATGGAACATCTAATGGGGATGTATCAGGTTAGTAATGTCAGATACATTTCAGGCTGTACACTGATTAACAGATGAGGAGTTATTCAGCAGAACAGCTATGCATATCCATTCTACAGGTACACTTGCAGCCAAGATATGTACCTGTCTATATGTGATTCATATATGTGGGCCACTTGCTGGACGTATCTTCTGCCATTGACACAGCTATGCTATCTTTATTCTTTCACTGGTTCATAGATTCATAGGTTCTTCCTAAAAGCAGATTTCCTCGAATATCCCAGGACATCCAGTCATCAAGCCTGGTTTTAAAAGTTTCATTAAAATGTAAGGGCAGCCTATTCCATAAATGGGGAATATGTTGGGTAGCTACACCTGCATCATTATGTTGTTTTGGATGCAGTAATACAGGTTAGGTATCTAGAGAAGGTATTTCTTTCCACTTGTTCAGTTTATGTGCAGGAGTTTAAAAAGTGCTTAGGTATACATAGCACTGAAGGATATACAGCGATCACAGCTCACTACATAGGTTAAGCCAGTAATTCACCTGTGACTGACAATGATGATGGCAACATAAAGATGTCACAATCAGAAGATACTGTAACAGTGTCAGCAATACTAGCATTCAAGGGCATGCACCCCCCCCCCATATGAGGTGATGGAAGATGGGCAGGTTGAACTTCCAGATTCACCTTTGTTTAGCTGTGGACATCCTGTCATGTATGAGCCCTAATCAGGCTACACAGAATCCACCACCACAGATGGTATCCTTCAGCTGCACTGCTGCCAGTGTGTTTGTTCCCAGCATATGGGGGAGGCATGCAGGTGACATCACGTCATAACGCCAGGATTTTCTCTTTCTTGGGTACCACACTTGACATCAGCCAGCTAATGTGCAGGTTAGTGATCCAAGCATGGACAGCCCCTAGACACACTGGTATACATGATGAGTTTGCTGTATACAATTGCAGCATGTAGTCTGACCTGCAGCACATACAGAGTAAGATGGAATATATGGTTATTCAGCAAACATGTATGTGCAGGTCATTGCTTACCAACATGGCATCTACTGGTGTATCCATGAGGCATGTGGCAAATGCCCTATGTTGTGCCTTTGCAAGCCATACTGACCATGGCCATTGAAGGACTTGGATATGAGGTGGATATTTGCAGGTGAGGCTCACACAGATGGTACATACTGTTCCAGATGCTGCATCACTGTGACACTGGCTAGGGTTGGCTTTACATGTTGGCATGGATAATGTTATGGCCATGGCAAGTGATGCACATCTGGTTCCACCTCTGGAATGCTTCATTAGACTGGTTGCATTGGTTCTCACAATTCCACACCGTCTTCATTCCCTAATGGTCATAAGAGGAGTACCATTCCAAACTCTGGCCATCAGTGAGGTCATGAATGCCATCTATCTGTTGTCTCCAAACATAGAAATCAACATCAGCATTCCCATATATGTTCACAAAATGATCTCCCCTCTTGTAGAATGCAGCCAGCTCTGATACTGTAGGGCCATGTGGCACACCTGGCTAAGGTTCATGACATGGAAGATCCAGCTCACAAACAGGGTAGATAAGGTGGGAGGTTGGAATAATGGTTAAGGCGCTTACCTTCCCGACACAGGGTGCAGGTTTTGATTCTCATATGGGATAACTGACTTAAAATGGCTCAAAAGGGCAGGAAGCCTAGTACTAATCTATGGACCTATGGACCTATGACTCTCCTCAACCTGCTACCTATCCGAGTACCTATCACATCCACCTCCCATGACCTTTACTCATATGATAGCATTGCAGTCATCTGTCACTGTGCCTCACCACACCTGTGCAAATGATGATGACTGTGCCCTGTTCACCCATCTAGCCTGTGTCATTAAGGTAATGTTTAATGCACAGAATGTGCAGTCAATGTGGTATAATGGACAGACTTGATGTGTTAAAGCATGCATCACTTTTAATTTATGTATCTTTTATGGCCCATAGCTGTTGACTAGGCACAGCTTTTTGTGTCAGTACCACTGCATATTGTGCCCACTTTTGTCTTACATAGGGTGCATCTGACTGTGTGTCTGAAACCTCTTCTGCTGCAGCAACATCTCTCTCAGGCAGTATTGCAATATCGCTATCTTGTAGAAACATCCATTCTGGCATATTATATTACAAGATACACATCATAAACAAAAAACTGTATGTGTCAGACACATATTGCAGTGCATCAATGGCCATAACCAGACATAGGAACTGCCCTTCAGGAATCTGAACATATGTTTATCAGTGTTCCATATCCACAAATTTGATATGTTTACACTTTCACTGACATGATTTGGTGATTTATGATGGAGTGGGTCATCATCCTTAATTCCAATACATATCCAGCATCATCCCAAACACATACTAGTAGATAAAGGTATAAATGACTTGTTTCTTATATTAATGGGAAACTCATATCCTGGCCTATGTACCTGACAACATGTGCACCTGTGAATTAGATGTTCCTTTGGGAAGCCACTCTGCATGAAACACTGGAATGAAACACTGGAACAGATTTCAGGTGTAGCAAGTGTGGAAAATATGGAGACTGCCTGTCTGGCACTGAGACATATTGTGTATAATATCCTGTGCATTTCATACCACCTGGCTGATTCACCAGGCACCATGTAGCTCAGGTAGGGCCTTGATGGCAATGTGAGTGAACTCAGTTTCATTCAGGATCACAGGGAAATAGGCTTGGTTATAAAAAGCCAGACTACACTGTTGGTTCTCTCCTCTGATATCCATAGAAGCCAGATATCCATAGAAGCCATATATGTTCTGCTTTAGGCTACAAAATTGTAAGAATGTACTGATACAGGATATCAGAGATAGATGCCTGCAAAATCCTGATGAGTCCCCCATCAGACACTGGTCTCTATAGCAAGAATATTTAATGCTGCACAAATGCTCCTGTTCAAAGGGATAGGCATATTTCTCTACAGCACAATCATGCTACATGTCTCTGAATGATTGACTTTAACATTTGGCTTAGTTTCTGGTATCATTCCAAGGGGATCCAGTACCTGACAGTCTGGGAAGACATGCTTGACAGACCATGATGCTTTGCTAGACATGGCCTACATCTGTCTCCCTTGGGCTTCAGGCTTCTGGCAAAGGCTCTTCCCTCCCCCATAGTGCCTTTTTAGGCAATGCCATGGGGTCAAAATTACCAACATGAAAATTTCATCAAAATGCAAATTAAAGGTGATACTGCTAAATGCTACGAGTCTAAACATGAAACTTCACTCATTGCAAATATCCTTAAATCTGGAAGATTCTGACTTTTGTGCAGTTACAGAAACCTGGTTCAAAGCTGTGGAGAGCACCTCAGGCATACCAGGTTACTCATCCTATCATACATTCAGACCCCAAACCATAGGCAGTAAAGCAAAAGGAGGTGGAGTTTCAATATATATTAAAGAAAACAGTGTAAGAAACTTCCAAGTGTATATGTATATATTTTTTGATTGCCAAATGGACTAAGGTTGATATATTTCCAGCCATGTAGTATATTGTCTTGGATAAAATCACAGACTTAATAATCTACTTAATAATCTGGTTAAATAAGAGGTACCACATCATTATAAATTTTATTTAAGGTATAAAAGGGTTATATTATTATGACAGCTACTAAGTAGGGCAGGACCATCTCAAATGTCACACTGATGGGGGAAGGGATGTGAATTCAACATGTGTACCAATAACACTTTGTTTTACAGCACAATAAATCACTCCCATGCCTGATAAAAAGTATATATATATATATATTTAGAAAGCTTGTGAGGAAATTATTACTCTATTTTTGTTTTACTTGGATCGCTTGTCTGTGTACTTAATAAAGGATTTTCGACTGGAAACAGACTGCCTGCCTTGCTTGGATTACCTCCACATACTTAGTAATGCTGTATAATTATATATTTTCTGTTATTATTTTTTGTTTTGTTTTGTTTTAACTTAAGACGAGTTTAAGTTCGCTACTTCTACTACTATTGTCTGATCTGATTAATATACAGTGATTAACTAGAGATATATGGACTGAAAATCTTCCACACAGAGAACTTTCTTATACGGTTTTGTTTTTGGACCCACTACACTTGTTTAGTGGGTTGTTTTGGGACTTCGGGGATACCACAGAGATTTGCTGGTCAAACAGTATGATGGACAGGAGACACTCCAGGTGCAGTTAACCACTGACAAGACCCCTTATTCAAATTACAGCTATCTACAGGTCCCCAACTTTAACTCAAGATGCCCACTCCATCTATCTGGACCTCTTTGAATCTATCATAATTCAGTACTTTACCCTGATCTTGGGCAACTTTAACTAATTACTCATGCCAAAATACAAATGCCCAGAGATTCCTTGATTTCATCAATGCAACTGCCTTGCACCAGCACCCTCACAAGAGGTGATAATATCTTGGACTTGGTATTAACCAACATGAGTAACCACTGCAACAGCCCTACAATATCATCCTCCCTGGTAAGATTCAACCACAAAGCGATCACTTTCAAAGTCACCATCTCCACCAACATCCCATAGCTAGGGTCAAACAAAAAAAAAAACTTCTCCAAATCTGATTACAACCTCCTGAGGGAAGGTATAAACAGCTTCACAGCCTGCTCTCCCTCCACAGGACCTGGCACAAATGTCCAATCCTATACCAAAGTACTATAAGAGCATTTATATAGCTGCTTGAAATTAGGAAGACCAAACAGAACAAAAATCATCCTCCTCAAGGAAGGGTAAACTTGTCAGGTGAGGATGTGCAATAAAACTCTGTAAGAAAAGGAAAACAATTGCTGTCCAGGCCGAAGAAGGAGCAGGTGCCTAATTGTAAGCAATCACTCCTTAGCCTAAACAAGCAAATAAGAGCACTAGTCCTTCAAAGCAAACTTGCAGTCCAAACTGGCCACTAAAGACAGTCATAAGGCCTTCTTCACTTATGTCTGCAATCTCAAAGGAAACACTCATATCTGCTCAGAACTAGTGGTGAAGGTCACGACATACACAAATGCCATAGATATAAGCCAACCTGCTGGCAGGCAGGTTAAGTGAAAACTTCACTTGTTTGTCCCCCCATCAGTAAATCAGGGTATCCCCAGCACCTAATCCCCTCCCCTTATCTCTAGAAAGTAAGTTATCACTGCCCTCTCAAAGGCAAACAATATAGTCTCCATGGGACCCAATAACACCCCAGACTGCATCCTCCATGAACTCGGGCAGGAACTTGCAGTACCATCAGGCACCCTATTCAACCAAAACCTGAGTACCAGCTTTGTCCCAGCCAAGTGGGGGACAGCCACTGTCATCCCTTTGCACAAAGGTGGAGTGTCCACTGATCCAGGAAATTATAAACCCATCAACCGAACTAGACTGATCTGCAAGGCCATGGAGTGGATTATCATGGACCTCAATAACAAGGACATTAGCAACCTCGAAACACTTGATCCCACACAGTTTGGTTTTGCCAAGGGGAGGTCTTGCCTGCTAAATTTGGTCAACTTCTTTGAGACAGTCACCAAAGCCATGGACGAGTGAATCATCATGCACACCGCTTACCTTGACCTGGCCAAAGCCTTTGATACTATTCCCTACTTGGGTATAATAGATAAACTCTCTCAACTAAGCATCAGTCTTTTATGTTACCAGATGGATAGCAAACTGTCTGACTGATAGAACCCACTTAGTAAAAACAGTGGAAGCCACCTCAAGCAGTAGACCCATAATGACTGGTGTACCTCAGGGAGCGGTCTTGGGGACTCTTTTGTTTGGGATATATTTTTCTGAGGTGCATGCCAAAACTAATGCAGATGACTGCAAGCCGGACTCTCATCAATTTCCCTAGTGATTTGGGCATCCTCCAAGAGGGTCTTATCTAAAATAATGACTGGTGCCAGAAACACGGCCTCAAACTGAATGCCAAAAAATGTATCATTGTCCCCTTTGGGGAGAGTGACATCCCCACAAATTATCACATTAATGACAAGGCCATAAGCATGCAATCATTCGTGTGGGACTTGGGCACCCAGGTTGATAGCAAACTGACTTTTGACCACATATTGCCTCCACTGTACGGAAAGCTTTCTACATGACTCACCTTATTAGGAAGGGCATCTCATCCAGGGACAAGGAGATCATAACATCCCTGTATTCTTCCCTTATAAGGCCTATTATTGAGTACAATGCCCCTTTCAGCATGTACTTCACAAAGAACATACAGCAGCTGGTGAGACCACAGAGGTTCCTCACCAGGAGAATCCAGAGTCTCAAACATCTACCCTACTCATATAGGCTTAAAAGCCCTGTCCCTCTACTCAGTCTCATACAGACCCCTCAGAGGTAACCTGTCTGGCAAACAAAGCAATCTCAGACCCTACCTTGATGAGACGGCTGCATATCCACAAGTCAAGCTCCACTCAAGTAAACCACACACGACACGCAACCTCAACCTGGTCTGTGACATCAATAGGACTTGCTGGCAGGACAGACTTGTGTCCCAGAGACTCCCCCTTCTGTGGAATAGAGTCCCTCTCCATGTCAAGCAGAGTACCTCATTAACCCTTTTTAAGTGCAACCTGGATAACTGGATGGGGAACAGAAAATACACCCCTGGGATTCTACCTGTGTCCCTGCTGGAGAGGAGGATTGGGTGCTGACTTGTCAGAACATGGGCTAAATTTTTGGCTAGGCTTATAAGGGCCTCAGGGCCAATAACCTAGTAACTTTCTATGATCCTATGAATCACTCCCTTCATAAGTGGTACCACTCAGCGTACTATATACCCATAATGCTATAAGCTAAATGCTTTTTTATAGGTTCATAGGTATATACTAGACCAATAACCACCAGGGCCTTTATAAGCTTAGCAGTGCAACCCAACCCAGTTGTGTCCCTATGTATTATGGGCATTTATTAGGAGTGGATACATACCTCTTAACCTGTTAGCACAAGAAATCTAAACACAGTCTGACAAAATGAGGGACAATGGCCCAGAAATAGTGACAGATTTTAAATATTGCTTTTGTAAATTTCCACCAGGGGACAACATCCCCTTACTGGAAAATATATTGTCATACCTCTCCCTAAATTTCCCTAATGAATTATCCTTCTTGGGGACATAAACATTAATTGGCATAATCTTAATAATCCAAACCCTCCACAACACATAAACGTCCATGGATTTACACAACTAATCTCCACACCTACCCATACTAATAACTCTCATTCTTCAAGCTTCTTGAGAGATTGCATACTTGTTTCTAATCCCAGCAAATACCATAACCCTGAAACTCTACCCAATTCTCTGAGCGACTGCTCACCTATAAAAGTGCTAAGATACATCACCCACCTCCCCATTCCACACCGGCTTATCACATGCCATAAACTTTCAACCTTTAACCCAGACACCTTTAAAACCCTCCTCTCTAGAATTAACTGGAATTTCCTTACTCATCTAAGCAGTAAATGCCTTCAACTAAACTTTCCTAAATATTTTAAATTCTTCAGCCACACTGAGAAAAGTTTTATTAAAGGCAAACATTTCACTCTGGTGAACTAAAACCACCTGTGCCCTTATGAAATCCAGAGATAGGGCATGGAAAACATGGGTACAAACCAAACTTCCAGCTGACCTCCTAAAGTATAAAGAACTTCAAAATCAGACAAAAAAAGTTATCAATAAAGACAAAAAAGACTTATTATAATCCCCCCAAAACACTAAAACCTGATCCAAAAAAATTCTGGGAATGCTACAAACCAAATACTACATTCAGGTAACCCAACTTCACCAAACCCATGTCATGACAAGTCACCTGAAGAAACTGCCAATGCCTTTAACACCTACTTTATTGGATCCATTTCCAAACTATTTAACCTCAACCTCTCAAACAACAACACTCCAATCCTCCCTATATACCCCTCAACCACTATCTCAGTAAACTCCTTCTCTCTCAAACCTGTATCCACTGACTATATCAGAACTCTACTCTCAAAACTCAAATCATGCTCTGTATCAGCAGACAATATTCCTTCTTACTTTCTCCAGATTGCTGCACACACTCTTGTTATGTCTGTATCTGTACTAATCAATCTCTCCATCACTGAGTCTAAAGTTCCTTCTATCTGGAAACAGTTTTACACTCTTCCTATTCATAAAGGAGGTAACTTCACAGATATATCTAATTTCAGACCTATCACTATCCTCTCCCCTCTCTCCAAAATACTTGAGAAAATACTTGTGAAATGTATACACAAACAACTTATGCATTATCTCTTACAAGAAAATCTTCTCACTCCAACACAGCATGGCTCCATCCCAAGCATAGTACAACCACAACTCTACTATAATTTCTCAACACCTTAGCCCTAGCTAAAGATGATCACAAACTCATATCCTGTCTATTCCTGAGGCTTTTGACACTGTCTTACACACTCTTTTACTTAATAAACTTGTAGACCTAAGCTTCTCTCCTGATACAGCTGCATGGCTCTCTAGCTATCTCTCTGATAGACTGCAGACAGTGTGATGGGACTCAGCACTATCTACCCCTCTCTCAGTAAGAACTGGTGTTCCCCAAGGTTCCAATCTTGGACCTCTACTCTTTAATAACCTCACCAACTAACTCCACTCCTCTTGCCCTCAATATAACATTGTCCAATACGCAGATGACTCATAACTACTGTCATAACTACTGCTAATTCCCCATTAGAACTCCTAATACACATCCAGACATCTTTCAACTCAGTAGAGACATGGCTCACTAATAATCAGCTCATCCTCAACCTAAAGAAAACAAAATTACTACTCTTTCTACCTAAATCTGCAAACCACATTAAACTTTCCAAAGGTCCCCTAAACAATACTCCTTTAGAAATCGAAACTAGCACAAAACTCCTTGGCATTACCATTGACAACCAACTAAAATCAATCTTCACATTAACAATTGTATCAAAAAAACCAACAAAAGTTAAGACTACTGTACAGGAACAACAAATTCTTAACTACTGAAGCTAGGATTTCTCTTGCCCGTGCCCAATGGCGGCTGGTGATTTCAAATTAAAGGGGGGCTGCAGGAGATGGCTGAATGGGTGGGACCAATGGGAAGGGGTGTGGCCAACTAAAAGAGGTGGAGCTATGCTCAAAACACCAACTGGAACTTACACTGCCCTGGGTGCCAAAGCGTCATTATGAGAGTCCAATCAAGACAAAATGAAGTGTAGAAGAAAAATATTTCAATGCATTGGCTACATTGCAACTTACTTGAGGGTCTATATTACATCAGCGAATGCTTAAACAAGTGAACACTGATTGATCGACCTTATTTTAGCAAAAGTTAAAAATATAGAAGCAACAATAACTCAAATTTTATCCTAGGAAAAGAATTTGGTTGTCCGTTTCTGTTGCTTCGGTATTTTCAGTGCTGTGGTGGAAAGTTACGGGTTGGATTCAGGTAAATGTGCGATTGTGTGGATGTGAGTGTTAGAGTGGGTTAGGTGAGTTAGGGTTAGGGCTTGGGTTAGGTATGTGTGCGATTGTGTGGACGTGAGGGTTAGGGCGGGTTTAGGTGAGTTAGGGATAGGGAGCAGGTGAGGTGAGTGTACAATAGTGATGGACCTTAGGGTTAGGGTTTGGGTTAAGGTAAGTGGAGAGTTAGTGGTGTGTGCATAGTTTAGTGTAGGGTTAGGTGTCAGATTTTAGGTGTATGTGTGTGGATTTCTGTTTGTTTGGTGTGCTTGTATTGTGTGTATGTGTTTTGGATCAGCGATTTTTTTCCCTAGGAAAAAAGCGCTGATCTGACAGTTCGAGATTGTAAGCTTTCGCCTACATAATGTCGATCAATCAGCGTTCACTTTTTTAAGCGTTCGCTGATCTAATAAAGATCCTTACTTAATATCTAGATGGAAACAGAAAGGTTGTGAGGCATGAAAAAAATAAATTACTTTTTAAATACTCTACTGGAATGCCAGTCAAAATCAAGTATAAAAAAAACAAGCATCCCTCAACTCAAGCCACTTCTCCTTGCACTGCAGTTCTAATTATAATTTATATTCAGCTTTATAAAATTACCAAGTAACATGCTGAAAGTAGCAATCTCTGTGATACCCCCACTTGTAAAAATGTTTCTTATCCAAAAAAGACCTGCTGCCTGACAACAACTATCTACTTGTTTCATGGGGAAGACATGATCAAAGTAAAAAATGAACAGCAAACAAGAAACAAGCTCAAGATAAATTTCTTAAAGGATTACTGCACAAGTTATGGACCACACATGATAGACTGGCATTCTGTTTAGTTTATGTGTAAAGCCTGCAAAGATGACTACAAGTCTCCAACAAATATAATGAGCTTCTGAAAATACTGTAATCCTGTCCTTTATTACAAATACTGTCATATGCATTTCAATACCTAAGGCTTATATGTTATTTAGTTATGTAAATATTCTCTGCATGGCAACAACGAAAAGGCTTTCAATGTTGGTAATTCTTTGACAGTATGCTTATTAAAGCTTACTTGCATCTTACAATCTCCAACAAGCTTACCTGATGGTCATTAAAGCATTGCTACTTAAACACAGAGCAACAGGGCACTGCGACAGCATGCATTTTCTGAATAATAAGGAGCATAAATCAACAGTATAAAAATATGACAGAAAACCAGAACGTTCTGCAAAATCAAGGACAGATGAAAAGCCATGGTCGTACTTGTGGTCTACCTTGGATGGGGGAATACTCTGCACACTTAACTGCATAACTGCTCCTTGCCTTGCTTGGACACATCCAGAGCCACTACAATGGGGAGTGGGGTGTAACACGTATGTCGCAATTTGAAGTGTCTCTGGCAAACGGTGATGGCTCTGACACTCATACCTCTCAACCTCAGAGCAAGAAATCTGGATAAAGCCATACATAGAAGTGGGACACAGGCCCAAATATAAGGACAATTTTTAAATATTGCTCTTATAAATTTAGAAAGATAATAGAATAGCAGTAGGTCTTGCATTAGTATGAATTTTCTGAAGGGTATGAAATCTGAAACTCAAATGTCTGCCATTATTTTCTAACTTCAATCTTTAATGATTTGCCACTAATTTGCCAGAAAACCACACTTTTATGAAAAACAGACCAAAAATGTGATGCAAAAATATAAAATTGCCACACAATACAGCTGGGATCCTGTCAAAGAAGGGACACCTTTTTAATATTAGTACTGTTAACTTGAGCAGCTGACAAAATAAGAGCATCTACAGGCATTTCTGAAATAAAAGCAAACTGTAACTCTGATCATTACAGTTATTTATAATTGTAAACCCTCCATGTTTTCTTCCAAAATTGCCATTCTGTGGAGGGATTATTAGGGGGAGAGCAACATTTTGAGCCAAAATTGGGGATGGTTGAGGTTTGGATATTCCTAATTCTATAAAGCGATTTATTTGCACATACCTCTCAATTGCAGGGAATCTGGACAAGGCCAAATATATTAGGGGAACATACAAACAGTACTAAAAATTGCTCTTGTATAAACTTAAGACAGTTGATAGAATAACAGGTTTTGCTTTAGCATGCATTTTTCTGAAGGTTATGATGTCTGAAACTTAATGTCTGTCATTATTTAGTGACTTCATTCCTAAATGAGTTGCCAGAAAAGCACAAATTTTATGAGGAACAAACCAAAAATAAGAAGCAAAAATCTATTCATTCTACAAAAATCTGGACAGTTGAGAGCTATAGTTCAGTCGGGCTGTCTGAGTTTGCTGCCCTTCCCCCCCTCACAAACTTATGGTCGAATGGAGCCTCCCACCCTGCGGCCATTCCAATGTCCCATTCCTTGGTTATTTTGCCCCATTTACCATAAACACTGTAATGTGCATACTGCTTTACTTCTGCAATGATTTTGATTTCATTTGAAAGTTTTATTTTGCATTTTACAGCACAAACCCTAATAGATATCTGCTAAACAAAGCAATGCAGTCTCACAATGAAAATAGACTTCACATTAAAACTTCTTTGATCTTGAAACTCACATTGATTGAAACAGCATTGAAACCCACATTCAGAGAAAATACATTTTGCCAGTGGCAGATAAAAATTAACTTTGGGCTGTTTTCAAATCATAGGCCCCTTGAACAGGAAACATACACATGCTCTTTGATACACCTTCCTGACCTTGTACAATACAGTACAGTTGTTAGACGGCATTTTAAATTTATTGTTTTGAACATTTTTCCAGTAAACAATGAAACAAAATGCATGCACCAATAATGACAAAACTGCCCAATTCAGAACATTTCCATCATAAAAGTCTACTCAAACCTCTACAGTAGTTCTTCACACCTCCAACACAAATCTAGAGCAGATATAGAAATTGAATAGGTTTAGCAGAGAAGCTATAAGGCTGTGCTTAGTGCTGACAAAAAGGCAGCCTGCCACATTGTCTGGGGCCCATGGAGCTACTTTTTATGGCCTTGCCCTCAGAACTTGATCCAAATTGATATAGGGGCCCCAGACAATGTGGCAGGCTGCCTTTTTGTCAGCACTAAGCACAGCCTTATAGCTTCTCTGCTAAACCTATTCAATTTCTATATCTGCTCTAGATTTGTGTTGGAGGTGTGAAGAACTACTGTAGTCAACGAATGCATAAGTGGACACCCCATCAGTGAGTCAGGAAACTATATAACTATAATACTAGCCATCTTTATCTGTAAAGCAATGGAGTGCATCGCTAAAACAAATTTTAACCAAGACGTCAGCAATCCAATTTGGGTTCATTAAAGGTAGATACTACCTCATAAATTTTGTGAACTTTTTGAGCAAGTCACTGATGCACTGGATGTAGGCATATCAGTGACCACTACTTATCTCAACCTGGCAAAGGCTTTCAGCACCATCCCACATTCTTTTATTATTAACAAACTAATCAAACTAAATGTAAAGACATGTTACCTTCTGGATAGCAAACTGGCTTATTGACAAAGCCTAAACTGTTAGTGTAGGGTACTCAACACACATCAAAAAGGGTCATTAATAGCAGTGTCCCTCAGAGATTTGTCCTTGACTTGCTTGACTTGTCCTTATGACACTTTACTTCTGTGATGTTAAGGCCTATATTAAGGCCCTGTGGTTGACCAAATTTGAAGATAAATGCACACTATGAGCTATCATAAACTCTCCATCTAACTCCCAAATTCTCCAGGAGAAGTTAATACATATAGACAGGTGATACCTGGCCCATGGCCTTAAGCTAAATGTCAAGCAATGCAGTATTCTGTGCTTTGACAAAAATGTGCAAACGTGCACCTATCAATTAGATGACTCCCTCTTGAAAGATGAGACAGAGACTAGGGACATGGTCACTTTCACTGATAATGAACTATGCTTTAATCACCATGTGTCCACTATCATTAGGAAATATTATCTTACATCTCTACTCTCCCTTATCAACTATAATAGAATATAATATTCCTTTAAGTATGGACTTATCTAAATGTAAAACTTGGCTTGAAAGACTACTACAATGACCATCTTAAAGAACCTTCTCTTTTCTCTGTATCCTACAAACTCTTGAGGGAGGTCTCTACCTTCCCATGAAGCCTTAAAGGATCCAGTCCTATACAAGCTTTTACACCTCCACAAAACAAGCAATACCTTAAATACCTGCTCAAGAGAAATAAACTTCTACTACAGCATTAATATAACCTGCTGGCATGTTAGACGCATGGGTATGAATTGCCTGAGCTCCACAGTTTTAGGAAACCTATTCAGCAGATATTGCATATAGACAACCTAGACATGATAAAATTAAAGTCAACAACCCTGGCACCTGACAGCCTAACAAGCAAATGTATAAAAACTACAGCCACTTTCATAGCATTTCCTATCTTCTTCCTAATTAACAGATCCATGAGTGGAAACTATGCCCAAACAATCCGGAAAACAATCATTCATAACCCCCCTCCATAAAAATAACAGCTAAACAGACATGCCTAATTACAGACCTATAATGATCCTGTCACCCCATTTAAAATTTTGGAAAGATGTTTATACTTCCAATTAATGAAATTCCTCAGTGACAATAATTTGCTTTCTCCCACTCATGGTTTCTGGCCAAATCATAGCTGTACAATTGCCCTCCTCACCTTTTCCAACACTGCCACTCACACAGAAACAATGGAGAACTAGTCTCAACTATTTTTCTCAACCTGTCAAAAACCTTTGACACTGTGTAGCATCAGAAACTCTTATATGTACTAGCATCATTTGGTCTGAACAAATCAGCTCTAACCTGGTTCCATAGTTATCTGTCATATAGGCAACGAGCAGTAAAGTGGAAGAAAGACTTCTCCACTTTCCTGCCAATTACAGTCGGGGTTCCCCAAGTTTCAAAATTTGGGCCTGTCCTTTTTAACATATTTATCAAAAAACTCATTACTGCTTCTCAACAAGTAACCTTTATTCAATATGCAAACAGTACTCCTCTGCCCTGCATAGGCAAGCTAAAAGGCGAGCAAACCCTGCTCCCGGCCATCCAAAAAAAAAAAAAAAATACAATGGAAATTTGGTTCATTATACAGCGCAAAACATTTTTTTTTTCACAGAGTCTGCAAGAAAATCCATAGCAACTGCTTACCTACTTCCATCCCTTCTATATGTATCCCCCATCTTTACAAATTTCAATACCACCCTTAAAAATAAACTCAATGAATGTTACAATAAACTTGCCAAATCTGATGCAAATACCTCAAAAAAATTGCTATTGCATAGCTCTTAGAGATTTACACTGGCTAGAACTCCCTCACTATCTTACTTATTCACAACACAAGATAGTCCATAACTTAATTTCCTGGAAAAAATGCTCATAATTGAAAATATGCTGCAACCATACTCCAGTCCTAGACTGATATGATCAAGTAACAATTTCTGCTCTGTGTCCAAGCAAGCAACTCAGCTTGAGATTCCCTTTGCTCCCACAGCTCCTGGCTAGAATACATTTTTTGGCCAGAGCTGCTACCGTTTCTTCAAATATTTTTCCCACTTCCTGTTTTTCTCCATCAGGCCAGAGAGATAGCAAATGACAGTGTCTGACTTTGCTTGCATAAATTTTATCAATTACAGGCTCTAAGTGACAAGGCTCGATGTCTTTTTCTCTCTAATTAGGTCAACCACTATCTCACTGCCCCCATTTTGTCATAGTTTCATCACACTCTCTCCTCTTCTATACAAAACTAATACTCTTTATAAAAGGCTAAGTAGTCATGACCATTCTCACTTTGCTAAGTCCTTTACATCCTGGTCTTAAATGTAATCTAATGTATGTTCAGCACTGTATATACCTATGTATAGCGATGCACATGCCCTGTTTTTAAATGATGTTTTATGTAAGCTACGGAAAAGTGTTTTCTCGTCTGTATGTACACTTACCTATATTTTTTATTCCTTCTGATATCATGTAACTGTATTTTATGTATATGTCAAAATCTGTGTTAAATGTGAAGCTTTTCTCCTATGGCCTCTGCTAAAAAAGGGTTTTATCCCAGTTAGACTTTCCCGGTAAACAACCATAGTTAAATATTAAATAAATAAATAAATACATACATACATAAATAAATAAGTAAATAATGCTGTGCTAAGGCAAGTCATAAAACTGTCCAGAATGATTTCTGATTACTCAGAATTTAACAAGGGAAATCAAAAAGCAATGGTAGACGTTTTATGTGGAAAGGTTAGAGAGAAATGCTTGTTATATTCTAATCCATTTTCAATAGAATTTATGCACCAGATATGAATGCAAAAAAGAATTTTGATGTCTGTCTAAGTTATATTTCCATTTTCAGTGGAGGTGCAGGGGGAAAACTCCAGTGAATTGTAAAAGTACAATACAGCAACGTCTAGACAAATTTTAAAGAACACCACACAAAAAAGAATGAAATTTATTGAAATGGAAGAAATAGAAATATATAAAGTGGAGTACCTTCTAAGACCTGGTTTTGCACATTGCAGAGCATTACTGGTGCAGGAAATTAACACCACAACTGTAGTAACATTACTAAACAGTAGAAAGTATCAAAATATGGAAGATAAAATAACTTATAGAGTGCTTATAAACTGATTTTTTAATCTTTTGTTGCTAATGTATAAATTATTAAAAATAGCAAACTGTCTCACAAATATAACCTAGGAAGTTATGGTTGGCAACTATTCTTCCTCTAAAAGACCTGTCACTAGTGGTATATCCCAGGTTTTAATCCATAGGCCACTCCTGTTTGGCACTTAAGTCTCAGAGGTCAAAACAAATGTTAAGGATTTGTGGTTGTTCGATTCTGTACTTAGGGATCTGGAAGCTATGTTAACAATTAACTGTCCTTTGATCACACATATGCAGTGTTGGAAGAAAGTCTTTTTTCAAGCACTGTTTATATCTAAATGTATTGTATCGAGATCTAAGGATGCAATTGTTCCACTGTACTTGGTACTTAATAGGCCAATCGTTGAGTATAATGCCCCTTTTGACATACCTATCTAAACATTTGTCACAGCTGGAATGACCACAATGCCTTCTCACTAAAAATAAGGAACCTAAATTGTAAAAATCTGGGAAGATCATCTCAAAGCCTTGTCGCTTTTCTCAGTATCATATAGGCTACAGAAAGGTGATATCTGCCATACCGACAGAGCTTCAGCAGACCTTATTCTGTCAGACCTGTTGCGCATTTGCAAGTCCAGTTGTATCATAAACACCTACTCAAGGGATCTCAATCTCTTTTGCACAATAAATAGTACATGTTGGATGCTATGTTTGTATCACAGAAAATATTGCTTCTGGGAAAGCATCTTCTACTCCACATAAAGCAAAGTATCTCTCTTACTCTGTTTAAATGTAATTTGGATGAATGGATGGGCAATTTCAAATTCAACCCCAGTTTAGCACCTCTGTTCCTCCATATCTAAATGTATCTGTAATTTTCTATGTGGAGCTTTTCTCCCCAGGCCTCTGCTGAAAAAGGGCCTTTTCGGCTCAGTCAGACACCCCCCGATTAACAAATGTAAAATAAATAAATAAAATAATATCGTTATTTAGCTTATTTCTGTGTTATCCATATATAAAACATAATGGCTAGTAACTACAATGGGAATGTAAGACTAGGCATCTTCAGATCCTTTCAGATCAATAGTCTAGTAAATACCCATGAGCCTATGTAATCTGTGTCTATAGTCACATAGCTATACGAGCTGATAGGAGAATATAGAAACGTTTATCATGTGAGGGATACAGTATACTCAAGGTGCTTGCTCTTTGTGATTTTTAAAATAGTCAGTTTGGCAGAGCTGCTCTGAGTTTGGAGACTTAGCCAGAGACCTGGAGTAAATCTAAACTAAATCCAAGGCATCCTCTTTGATCAACGAAAAATGCATATCTTAAGCTTGCTTTGCACTTGTTGAACTGTATTTTACTGATTTGCTGATTAATTTTCTACTGTTGTTGCTGCTTTGACCTTTTTCGCTCTGCACTTCCTTTTCCTAGTACTTCTGTATATCTTATCATAGATTAGATTCAGATCTGCTGAACCTAGTCTGTTTGACATAAATTGAGCACTGAAACCAACCATGCTACATTAGGAAGGTCCTCCTGTACCCTTGTGGCAGAAGTGTGCAACACAGGAACCCTCTGAATTGAGGATTTTTGGAATAGGGCTGTTTTGGGCTCTCCCATTTGCTGGTTTGAGTTAAAACTGTTTAGCCCACTTTTATTTAGGCACTGCATTTGTGCATAACTCCACACCATGCAGTGGGGTTTGGCACTGCCATGTATAGATGCAAATGCTTAGAAACACAGATTTTCCTTTGATATCTGCTAGAGGACACCCCTTAGATCTACAGTCCCTCTGTGTGCAACACAGTTGTGTATTGCTATCCAGCGAGCAACTCAGCTGCACATTCTGAGGGGTTGACTCAGTCTTCCACCCTTAGCCTTCCACAGAACAGCCGCTCTTTGTAGTCTCACAAGCAAACCCTGGTTCATCTAGCCCATCTCCACTAGTTACTACAACATATAATTCTTTTTTTCACTGAGACCATCCAGTCCCTTGCCAGCAAGCTTCCCACGCCTCCCTCACCCACAACCTTAATACAACCTACACGGCTTTTTAACTTACAACCCATCTCCATCTCCACCTCCTTTATCTTTGAAAAATTGAAACCAACCACCCTCAACCACCGCGCTCCATCAGCCCCACCTATACACATCCAACAGCATAGCCATAGCCTCTGTGTATCAAAATCTTGATCACAACCACCATTTGAAGCATCTATTCCTCTATCTATCAAATCTCCTATATCATCCCTCCCTCCCAAAGGAGGCCCTCCACAGACACCTCCAACTATAGGCCCATAGCCATATAGTCTCCCCTTAACCAAAATTATGAAACGCTTGTCCATAACGTTCCATTTCCATACCTCATAACATCCAACCACATCACATCAAATCCCACATTGGCAACATGGCACAGCAGCGTCAACAACAGCTCTCTCTCCTTCTCCTTTCCAGTCCTTTCCAATCGCCACACAAACTAATATCCTCCCGCTCTTTCTTCTAACCCTGAACTACTAAAGTCAACCTCCAACCACCAACTTGGTGCCACTAACTTGGAAACACTACATCTAGTCTACCAAAACTAAACTATTCATTAATAGAAGAATCTCTAGTAGTAGAAAGGCAGCAGGTCCAGTGGCAAACAGCCTATCAGATACTACTCATTAATATATTGTACCCCCCTCCCCTCTCCTTGGTCCCCTTCTTTTCATTTTTTTCATCAATTATTCCCAAAGCCACCTGTATCCAATATGCAGATGACTCCACCCACATGACTCTGATTCTGCTCTGATGAATGCCTCTGACTCAAGCAACAACCCACACAACCCTGCTTTGCTGAAATGGTTCTCAAACTTAAACTCTCTCAACTTAAACTCTTACTTACCAAACCTCTTTTTCTTTTCCCCACCCCTGCTCTTCAATTAACTAACCAACCAACACCAACCTACACACTCTTCCTCCAAATGTCCAACAATGGGGACCCCAATACTAAACTACCCCACTACTAGGGTGACCATAAACTATAAACTTAAATTGTATATCCATGTAAACTTAACTACTAAATCATTACTTAACTTTACAGAAATAAATATAGAAATGTATAATTTAACTCTTCTAGCTCCTAACACTGAACTGACCCTTAACCTAACTACCCACCTTCCTCCACTCCACCTTACTCATTCCCCTTCCTAAACTAACCTACTAGAATAATCTGATAAACTAACAACTACCTATAATCTTCTAGCCAGATTGCTAACAGGAACGCCCCACATTCATAACAGGAATAAATTTAGGTCTTCCCATACTTGAAAATCCAAATTTTATGCCTTGCTCCAGTCCAGACTAACAAGCTTATTATCTCAGTCGTAGTCGTACTCCTCTCAGCCTCCGCCTCCCAAAACCCAAGAAAAACAAATTTTTTATTTTTTGTTCCCTCCTTTCAAATCGTTCAAATCTGAACCTCTAATAATAATTTTTTTCTTTTATTTTCTGTATATACTTGCCATATTGGATGAACTGCTTCCTACTATTTCTCCAGCCAACCAGATTGACATGGGCAACCTTAGGCAATGCAGCATTTGTCTCATGTATACTGACAACCACTTTCTCCCTAAAGCAAACAAATCTAGTATGTGAGAGATGTAACTATACGATGAAATTGGAATCAGTCTGCTCACAAAACAATTAACAAGACATACAACAGGTTGTCAGCACACACACACCTTCCCTCCAACACAAGAGAAGGTCAAGACACATAAACTCGCATATGCGGAGGTGCTTATTAAGATCCTAACAAAAGACTAGAGACCTCCCAAGCACAAACAACATATGCATACTGGTACAGAAACAGAATCCACTGCTACACAAAACAGCACACATATAAATGTCTCAGCAATTAAGCCCTTAAGGCAAAACACCTCAATACCAAATGTTCTTGTTATAGGCAACTCAGTAGTGAGAGAAACGGATGTCCCCCTCACCAGGCTGAAAAAGGAGGTCACAGTCAGCTGCCTGTCAGGTGTCAGGATCAGTCAAATCACGCATGCACTCAGTTTGCTCAGCAACAATTACTGTTATGACTCTGTCATAGTACATGTTGGTGTGAATGATTTAAGACATACCTTTCTGGACTATATAAAGAGAGACATGACCGAACTATCAGATTATGTGTCCCAGGCAGGTATGCCCCTAGCCCTAAGCAGCATTCTACCTTCACAGAGGATAATGCCACTGTACAGACAATGATGACTGATTTCAGTAATTGGCTTAGCTTTTGTTGTCATTCCCGGGGGATTCAGTATCTGTTTGCTTGGGAAGACATGGTCCACGGTCCATGCTGCTTTGCCTGAGATGGCCTTCAACTGTCTTCTCAAAGCTTGATACTTGCAAAGATGCTTGCCTCCCCCATAGTGCCTTTTTTAGCCAATGTTGAAATAACAAAACTTCTGACATAAAGAAATCCACAAATGACAAATTTAGAGTCATGCTGCTTAATGCTAGGAGCTTAAACAGTAAACTGCACTCCATGAAATCACTCCTCATCCTGGAAGATGCTGACATTTGAGCAGTCACAGAGACTTGGTTCAAGGCCACTGACAGCACCCTGGCCATATAAGGCTACAATACCTTTTACACTTTCAGACCCTAAATCGAGCATGAAAAAAAAACAAAGGTGGAGGTGTATCTATCATAATTAAATCCAAATACATCTCGAGACTGGTAAAACAATATGACTCTCTTGAGCTCCTCCAGGTCTAATTAACTGTAGGAAAAATAGCCTTCCACATCATCAGTAGCTACAGGTCCCCACCATGAAGCAGGTGAAGCACACATCCAAGCTGGACTTCCTAGAGTCATTCAGCATACAGTAAAAGACAACCCCTGCACATAAGGCAATTGCACGGCTTGAATCCCAATCTGAAATATAGCAAAATAAGCCAGCAAAAACTGTGACACTGAACAAAATCAATATTTAATACATGTCAGTAAAAGAAAAAAGGAAAAAAAACAGACCCGTTTTGGCTAATATGGTTACATAGCCTTCCTTAGTGTTAAACAAGCACAAAAAACAAATTCCTTTTATGCGTGACATCAACCACAAAAGACAAACTGATTGGTCAAATTATAAATGCTCATTAAGACCTGATGGAAAAAGTCCACCCAATTTAATTATCCAATACTTTTCTTTGGCATCAAGAATATTATGCCATCCTGCTTTATTTAATCTGTTGCCCCCAATTTTATCCATTACCACAAATCTGAAAACAGCTGTAGAATGTATTAGGGAGTGTTTTTATAATGCACTAATGGGCTTCCTAATCCTCATGTCACTAAGATGTTCAGATATACTTATTCTCAGTGGTCTCGAAGTCTGGCCCACATAGAATGCTGAGCAACTGCATGTAGCCAGATAAATTACCCAATTGCTACTGCAGTTAGCAAAAAATGTGATATCAAAAACATTTCCAGAATTTTGACTGGTAAATTGTTTAGACTTCATAATTCTATTGCAATGACTAAAGTGACCACAGGGAGAACAACCAACAAGAGTATTCTCCAATAAAGTTGTTTGTGTACCAGTATGACTCGAACTTCTAGGTCCTCGTTTGTAGTGACTTAAATGGGACCCCAAATTTCTGCCTCTACGAAATGAAAACCGGTATTTCTCCTGAAGAAATTGAGATAAGTTATTATCGGCCAACAAGATATCCACTTATGAACATTTTAGGAAAGCCCTTACCAAGAGATTTTGTGACAGATGCTACAAAATGGGACAGGTTCTGACTGCCAGTAATTGGGCTACCACATTAAATAGAGGCGACCTTTTGAAATATAAAGAAAAACAAGTAACTATCAACTCTGATATCAGGCTGGTCACCACTTATAGGAGGAATGCAGACACACTTATGACTAGTGTACAAAGGCACTGAAACATCTTGTTGGCGAATAATAACTTATCTCAGTTTCTTCAGAAGAAATGCCAGTTTTCATTTCGTAGAGGCAGAAATTTATGGTCCCATTTAAGTCACTACAAACGAGGGCCTAGAAGTTCGAGTCATACTGGCACACAAACAACTTTATTGGGGAATACTCTTGTCGGTTGTTCTCCCTGTGTTCACTGTAGTCATTGCAATAGAATTATGAAGTCTAAACAATTTACCAGTCAAAATTCTGGAAATGTTTTTGATATCACATTTTTTGCTAACTGCAGTAGCGATTGGTAATTTATCTGGCTACATGCAGTCACTCAGCATTCTATGTGGGCCAGACTTCGAGACCACTGAGAATAAGAATATCTGAACATATTGGTGACATGAGGATTAGGAAGCCCACTAGTGAATTGTACAAACACTCCCTAATACATTCTACAGCTGTTTTCAGATTCATGGTAATAGATAAAATTGGGGGCAACAGATTAAATAAAGCAGGATGGCATAATATTCTTGATGCCAAAGAAAAGAAGTGGATAATTAAATTGGGTGGACTTTTTCCACCAGGTCTTAATGAGCATTTATAATTTGACCAATCAGTTTGTCTTTTTTGGTTGATGTCATGCATAAAAGGAATTTGTTTTTTGTGCTTGTTTAATACCGAGGAAGGCTATGTAACCATATTAGCCGAAACCGGTCTGTTTTTTCCTTTTTTTCTTTTACTGACGTATTAGATATTGATTTTTTTCAGCATCACAGTTTTCTGGCTTATTTTGCTATATTTCATTCAGCATACAGCCAAACACCTTGGTCATGGGAAATTTCAACTATCATTCCATTGATTGGTTGACTTCCACAAGCATAAACACGATTGCTATGAGGTTGCTGGACTTTGTTAATTCAAATGCCCTGGAACAGTTGGTCTGCACTCCCACAAGGGGTTCAAATGTCCTGAACCTAGTGCTCACCAACATGGGAGGTCACTTCACTACCCCCTGTGTGTTGCCCTTCCTGGTAAGGTCTCACCATAAATGTGTTTTGTTTTAAGTAAAGATCAAACCTGACACCCCCACATGAGTAAAAAACTAAAAAATGTCTCCAAAGCTAACTATTGCCTACTAAGCAATGGCAGAAAAAGCTTCAAAGCCCTTGCCAACATGGGCATCAGTGTCTTCTATGCAGAGGAATACATAACTGACCTATATAGCCACTTAAACAAATGCATTGGCATGACTGTACCAACCAAAAACAAAACCAGGTATTCCCAAAAAACAAGCCACCATGGTGGACTGTAAGCATAAATAAGTTATACCAAAAAGAAAGAAAATGATATCTAAGAAGAGGGAGAAGAAACTCAATAGAGGAAGAATACTCTCCACAGCTTGAACAAGCAAATCAAATATCTTGTCAGGTCCTCTAAGGCTAACTACAAGTCTAAATTAGCATCCTTAGCTAAAGGCAACCACAAGGCCTTTTTTAGCTACATCTGAAACCTAAATGGCAATGCCCAGCTGTGTGCCGAAATTATAATGGACAGTGCCACTCACACTGAACCTGAGGAAATTGCTAACCTGCTAGCTGATAGATTTGGCATTAACTTCACCCCCAGCCCCCGTCCCCGCCTGTCATACCTCAAACCATTCTAGACACCAGTCCTCTACTGAGTATCTCCAAAGAAGAGGTCATACAAGCACTCTCCAAGGCAAAAACACAGCCTCTGTGGGACCAGATAACATCCCAGGCTGCTTACTAAACAATCTTAAACAAGACCTAGCAGATCCACTTGGCACACTCTTGTCCCGGCAAAATGGCAAACAGCAACAGTAATCCCCTTACACAAAGAGAGTCCCTCAACTGACACTGGGAACTATCATGCCATAAATCTATCTAGCATTATCAGCAAGACAATGGAAAGAATCATCATGGACCTTTTCCACACAGACATAGGCAGCCTTCAAACTCTTGACCCGGCTTGATTTGGCCTTGTCAAGGGCAGATCTTGCTTATTAAACCAGGTGGACTTCTTTGATAATGTCACAAAAGCCCTGTATGAGAGCAAAACAGTACATACCTCTTATCTTGATTTGGCCAAGGCTTTTTACACAATCCCCATTCAGACATCATAGAGAAACTCTCCCAGCTGGGATAAACCCATAAATTATTAGATAGGTAGCAAACTGGCTTACCAACAGAATGCACACTGTCAAAGTTGGGGAGACCACCTCCACCACTAGACCATTTACCTGTGTGGTACTGCAGGGATCTGTGTTCAGCCTTCTACTGTTTGGAATCTATTTCTCCAAAGTCCAAGCTAATATAGATTGCCTGTGGCTTACCAAGTTTGCAGATGACTGTAAACTGGGTGCAGTCATAGCATCCCCAGATGATGTTAACATATTACAAAAAGGGCTGATGCAGACAAATAATTGGTGCCAAACCCATAGACTAAAATTTAACACTAAAAATCCCTCATTATCCCCTTTGGCAAAGAGGTAGCCCCTGCAATTTATGATATAGATAGCACCCTACTAAGCTTAAACTCAGTGGTGCAAGACTTAGGAACACAGGTTGATAGCAATCTAAACTTTGACCACCGTGTGTCTATAGTGGTAAGAATTATTGTGCATCTCATAAATAAGTGCATCACATCTAAGACCAGGGAGATTATAACTCCACTGTACTTGACCCTTATCAGACCACTAATTGAGTACAATGTTCCATTCTGTATGTATCTCACCAGACACCATAAAAATAAAATTAACTGCTTCAGCCTTCTACAGCCAGAAAATAAATGAGCTGGATTTAAACAGAGGAAATCAGCAGATATGTAGATTAACTGACTGAGTACTTTTTGGTGAATGCAATCATTTCTTTCAAAGCTGAGAAGTGTAGCAATTAATTGAATTCAAGTAACTGTAATAATGTATGGAGATTTAGCTGACAGTAGGAATACATTTAATATAATTTTTACAAAGATCTTCATTATGTCCACAAATAAAATACCCTAGGGAAGC
>NC_056729.1:1595527664-1595612664 GCF_019279795.1 Protopterus annectens
TGGTTGTGGAATATCAATTGGTCGACCTAAAGTTACTTGGCCAGAATGAAACCACCAAATGAAGATCTCTTCTACAAGATTCTGTCAAAATAATCTGGAGCAACACCGGTTATTCCTGCATGCACCACTGAGTGAATAGTAGCCATTGTAAAATTCTCATGTGCAATCTCACTAAGGGAATTACATTCATTGCTGCTGCCATGGTGCATAGTACTTTTAGAATCGTCGTTGCTTGGGTCTTCCTTTTGAAAAGAAGGTATAGAACCTGCATCCATAGGGCTTGTACTCTCTCTGGTAGATGCTTTACTGTCATCGTTGTAGTGTCTAGATATGTGCCTATAAAAATGATATGTTGAGATGGCAATAAGGCAGATTTTTCATAGTTTATTGTGATCCCTAGGTGAGGGATGTTTGATGGTGGCAGTTAGGAGCCAGTAGTCCAGATATGGAAACACCCAGAATACTAAACATCTCAGGTGAGGCATAACTACTGCCATACATTTGGTGAACACTCTGGGGGCTGTAGTGAGGCCAAATGGCAGAGCTCGAAACTGGTAGTGACTGGCTCCCAGTCAAAAGCACAGATGGCTCCTGGATGGTCTGTCCATTTTTATGTGGACGTACGCATCCCAGAGGTCTATAGAGCACATCCAATTGTCTTTTCCTAGAAAAGAAAGTATCAGTTGCAGTGTAACCGTCCAGAACGTTGTCTTTTTTACAGTTTTATTAAGTCTGCTGAGATCCAGTATGGGTCTCCAGTCCCCTGCTTTCTTCAGAACTAAAAAGAACCATGAGTAAGTCCCAGATCCTATCTGGTCTGTGGGGACTTGTTGGATTACTCTTTGTTTAGCAACTTCTGTATTTCTAAGGTTGCTTGTCTCCTGTGATGGGGTGGAACATCTGGAAGGTTTTTTAAGCATGTGGCAGGAAGAGAAAAGGGTATGGAGTAACCTCTGGATATGATGCTTTGTACCCATTTGTCTTTTGTTATTTTTAACCAGGCATCTGGGTACAAAGATAATTGACCCCAACTGCCTCCAGAGAGGGAGGGATAGATGTGCCTCCTTTCAGGAGCACTGAAAGGGCTTACCAAAGAAGGATTTTCTATCACTCTGGTTCTGTGGACCCCTCTGCCATTTAGCCAACATCTTCCATTATTGCTTCCTTCTCTGCTCCTAGGGGAAGGCTCACCATGTGTGTCTTGAAAAAGTCTCTGGGATTTTCAAAATCACATATTTCCTCCCTTTTGACCCTTAGGATAAGATCAAGAAGGTGTGGAAAAACTGACAATGATGACAGAGAGAGTTTTCCCTTCCTGCTCACACCTGGTTAGTGTCTCTTTGACTTTTGGCCTGAACAAGGATGAGCTGTTGAAGGGGGCATTAACAAAGGATGACTTGAAGGGTTCTGCAAAATTACAGAGGTGCATCCAGGAATTTCTCCTAAGGGCTATTCCTGAACCCACTGATCTACTCGCTCCATCAGCTGTGTAAGAAATGATCCTCATTGATGAGTTGGCAACTAAATTTAAGGTGTAGAGCTGGGAGGACACTTTATCTGATACCCTCACAGCTACTGAACCTTGTAGAGTATCTCCAAGATCATTTAGGACATCTCTCTGTAATTTGGTGAAATGTGTAAGATAATTCAGGGACCTGAGAGTAAAGGTCACTGAAGAAAACATGGGCTTTCCATATCTGTCCATCGTATGAGACTCTTTGTTCAGAAGAAGGACAGAAGTGGATGTTTCTGATAACTCCTTTTTGGTGGCTGCTGCCACCACCATAGCATCTACCGGGGTATCTTTAGTAAGGAAGGTCTTATCCTCTGGGGAAGTAATGAATTTGTTTGGCTTCCATGGAACACACTCCACTGAATCTGGAGACTCCCAAGCCTTTCAACAAACTAAATCCATAAGTTCATCGAAAGGTGGAGACACCCAAGTGGTGGAAGTGCGAGACCCAAAAGCCTTCAGGTATACAGACTCCTCATCAGAAGGGTTGATGGGCTTTCATCCACCTCTCTGTTTAAGGATTTCAAGGATGACTGCAAAAGAGACATCCTCACAGGGCGACCGTGGGGACCCTTCTGACTAATCAAAGTCTGTGTATGATGTGACCGACTCCTCCGGGGAGTCCAGATGCTTCCTGCTGCCTAGTCTCTTGTGAGGGACCTCTTCAGAAGGGCATTCTGGAGAGGTTTCAGAAGAGATGGATTCACCCACAGGGGGATCCTGAGGCTTTGAGTCTCCATGCCTGTGTGGAATCGGTTGTGTGGAAATGGACACCTGTGCCTTCTGGGGAGAAATGACAGGATTTAAGAGTGAAGCTGCTTGTGGAGACAGCCCTCTTCTCATCACCTCGAAAGACCCCCACTCATGGCCCGAGGAAGCCTCCAGCTCCGAAGAACCAGAGGGCCTCCCCATATCCAAGGGGGTTGACTCTGAAGCTGATGTAGGAGCCGAGCTGAACCATGCCAAAGCCCCGAGAGGCAAAGTCGGATCCGATAGCTGTCTAATCCAACTGTCCCACCCGGACCCAACATTGGCTCCTAGCTCAGCTCAGATGGCACTGAGAAAGTCGGAGCAGAAGTTGGAATCATAGATCCTGGAGCAGGTATCAGCTCTGATTATTCCACTATTACCAGTTCCATGCATTCTGGCTCCAAGGCCCTGAGCCTGGTCAGAGGAGGAATCAAAAGTGAAGGTATAGGTCCACTTGGTTCTGAAGCCTGCTGGGTTGGTTCCAACAATAATTTGGCCTGCGCCAGTGTGCTCAAGATCCTCCACACCACACGATCCACATCCTCATCTGACAAACTCCTGGAGGACCAAGAAGAGGGGGGACAGGAGAGTTAGACCTCTGAAATATGGGGAATCTCAAAGTCAGAGATACCAGCTCAAGGGCAGGACAGCGGCTCAGAGACTGTAATACCATCGGCTCCAAAGCAAGAGGAGCCGAGGTAGAAGGTTTTTTGGGCCCGATAGATTTTGGGTCATTTTGGAGATTTTTATTGAAGGTCCAGATTGGTCAGAAGATGAAGAGGACCTCTTTGATGACTTCTCAGGTCTAGAAGGAGTGGAAGAGGTTTTCTTAGATGCACTCTGACTCTCTTCTAAAGATTCAGAAAAAGAAGTCTTCAATAGCCCTCTCAAGATAAGCTTATTTTTTTTCTTTCAAGGAGAGCCCTTGCACTGAACAAATGACATATGGAGCAGCACTCCTGCAAATGTACAGCTCCAAGACAATAAACACATTCTGTATGACTATCTATTAAGGACATCTTTTGGTAGCAGTTAGCACATTTTTAAAACCTGAAAGTTTAGAATATTTTAAATGTTTGGACATAGTGTCACCAAATGATACAATCCAACAATAGCAGAAACAACTGATGAAGCAAACACACTACAGTTGAACAATTGAAACCTAAAGGAGCTCTCTAAGTTAAACGAGCTACAGAAGAAACAAACAGAACGTCAACATTTTTTTTTTTTTACAGAGCAAAAAACACAGCACACAGGAAAAAAACACACTAACTAAAGAATGTGAGTCACTGTCTCAGTTAAGCGACCAGACTCTGAAAGGGAAAGTGACAGAGCCTTTTTTTTTTAAATGCACACCACAAAACAATAAAGCCCTCTAACTGAAATGGACTTGATCACTCTAACTTAAATGAGTGATTTAAGGAGGAAAATTCCTATATAGAATAACACACAGACTCTGAATACTTAAGTAAACAGTATAATTTTAACACTACAGAAGGCCGGGATAAGGGTGAAGTATGGGCCTAATTATAAATGACAGCCCAAAGTGAAAAACAGCAAGTAACGGACAGTATAGCTATCAACAAGTCAAACAACAAACAGGAGAAACTACTAAATTGAATAGTTACAGAAAAAAGAAAGTTTAAGTATAATAATATCAATCCAAAAAAGGTAACTTAGCCAGAACCAGTTGAAAATGCCCATTGGCAAACGAGATGTGGAGAATGCCCCACAGCACCATGGGACAGGGAGCAAGCCACGAGCCGGCTGGAGACCTTGAGCCCCAGCAAATGGCTGAGTCAGAACCGAGGATTGGTTCCGACCCCACAAGTAAAGAATGAAGGTGTGATAGGACAACTTCACATCAATATTTTCTGTGGAAAATGTTTACGCAATCCACTGCAGAACTATCCATACAAAACATTACTTTTGAAATTCTTACATTTAGGCTCCTGACTAACATTGTCTTTAGCTATTTTTAAAAATGATTATCTACAAATAAAGTGCCTGTTGCCCTTGAAGAATAAATTGCCTATGTTACATAAAAAATGATAAACTATTAATATTTCAATAGGGAATTGATGGCAAACTGATAACAGGTTCATAGTTACTAAGTATTTCTGCCAAAGCAGATACTCTTAGGACTACAGCATCCACCCCCTTTAAAAGTACAACACAGTACAATATCAGCACTCCATCTATGTACTGTGGTAGGAGAACCCACAGATGTCTGCATCAAAAGCAAGTATACTACCTGTTGTGCTACTAAGTAACAACATGACCAGACTTGGCATAAGCAGCACTAAACTTCTCCCCCCTAAAGAACTATGCAGGACAAGAAATCTGGAAAAAGCCAAACTATATGAGGGGGGGGGACAAAGGCCCAAAACCAGGGACACATTTAAACACTGCTTGTATAATCTTAGAAAGTTGCTTGAATAAAATATTTTGTGTTACCATGCATTTCCTGAAAGATAGGAAAACTGAAACTTAGATGGCTATCACTAGTTAATGAATTCAGTTCTCACTGGTTTGCCATAAAACCACAAATTTTAAGAGGGACAGATCAAAAGTATGAGCCAAACATTCCAGACAGTACAGAACTATGGACTTAAATCCTTGAATAAGAAGTGGTTGTTTGAGTAGAGAAGTTATGGACTTAACTCCTTGAATCACAAGTGGTGGTATGGGTAGGGAATTTAGGCTCTTGCTTCTTGTACTTAAGGTACAGAGTTTGAGTCTGGGTAACCACAACCGCCAGTTATACCTAACTGGAGCATTTTACACACACACACACACACACACACACACACACACACACACACACACACTCCTCTGCTACCACTTGCTACAGCAACACACACACTCCTCTGCTATCACTTGCTACAGCAACACACACACTCCTCTGCTATCACTTGCTAGAGCAACACACACACTCCTCTGCTATCACTTGCTAGAGCAACACACACACTCCTCTGCTATCACTTGATACAGTAACACACACACTCCTCTGCTATCACTTGCTAGAGCAACACACACACTCCTCTGCTATCACTTGCTACAGCAACACACACACACTCCTCTGCTATCTCTTGCTACAGCAACACACACACTCCTCTGCTATCACTTGCTACAGCAACACACACACTCCTCTGCTATCACTTGCTACAGCAACACACACACTCCTCTAGTTAGGCTATGATGATGCTAGTTCATGTTTTAGCCTGTTTAGAAGACAGCCTGGGATGTCATCTGGTCCCATAGAAGCTGTGTTTTTTGCCTTGGACAAGGCTTTGAGGACCTGCTCTTTAGATGTGCAAGATGGGGGGAGTTTGGGGGAGGGTTTGTTGTAAGGAGGGAAAAAGCGAGTGAAATTTTCACTAAACCTATCTGCTAGCAGGATTGCTATCTCTGTGGGGTCAGTGTGTGTGTGATACTATTGGCCACTTATTCTGCACATGCTTGGGTCCTACCCTTTAGGTTACGTACATAGCTGTAAAAGGCCTTATGGCTATCCTTGGTAGTACTTGCTAAGTTTCCATCAAAGGAGCTCTTGGAGGATGTGACAAGTTGTCTTATTTTCCTGTTAAACCTGAGGAGGGGGCTTTTCCATTACTGAGTCCTTGTCTTTGTTTTCTTGGACAGCAAATTTTTGCGTTTATTACAGAGTTTGTTGATGCTGGAAGTCCACCATGGTAGTTTGATTTTACATGGGGCTCTGGCTTTGATTCTATCTGGTACAGCCAAATTTATACACTTATATTTTCTTTTCATTAGTGCTTACCTATTTAAATTTCCTTGGATTATAGGAAATGACAAGATCTGAAAAAGGTTTAGATAGCTGAAAGTGCTTGTCCTGTTTGTTTTATCAAGATTTATCCTGGTTCTTGAACTGCGTTATTTTATTTTGTTTTATTAAACAGCTGGTCTTTAAACAGTTGGATCTTTTACCTTCACCCTGGTGGCAAGACTTTGCTTTACTTGGATATATACATATTTTTATCTTTGGTAAGGCTTGCCTTCAAAGCTTTCAGTGTGTTTATTTGAGAGTTTATACACTTATGCAAGTGATTGTACAGGGCTTTAGTGTAAGCTTTGGTGAAGTCACCACTTTAAGTTTGAGGTGGGGCTTGGAATGCATTTATACCTTCACCTAGGAGGGTATAGTTTGCCTTGGTGAAGTTTTTTAGTCTGATTTCTCCCTTTGTGAGTTCTGTTATTAGTGTCAAATTGAAGGTGACTGATTTGGGGTCAGTTTTAACTAATTAGGGTCCAACAGTTGCAGCAGTGCACCTGTTTGACATGTTGATGAGGACCAGATCTAGAATGTTTGTTCCTCTTGTCGGGGTATGGACAATTTGCTTCAGGGCATTTGAATTCACAAAGTCAAGGAACTTTTGTGCTAGCGAGTTTGGGCTAGAGTAGGTTTCCCAGTTGATGGTGGGATAATTGAAATCTCCATAACCAGGGTGTTTGGTAAAATTTGTATTGTCTTCCATTTGGTTAAGCAGGCTTAATGGGTGTCATGACCCATGGAGGGAGATCTATAACTGGCTAGGACTTGAATGCAGGTCTTGCTCACTGTAACCTGGACCTGGAGTAACTCCATGGAGTTGTCCAGTCTAACTAGATGTGAGGTGCATTTATCTCTAATATAGATTGAAACACTGCCTCCTTTGGTTTTCACATGTTGATTTTGCAGTCTAAAGGTGTGGAAGGCATTGTAGCTTTGCAAGGCCAGGGTACTCTCTGAGGCCTTAAACCAGGTTTCTGTGACTGCACAGACATCTCCTTCTTCTAGTGATAGAAGTACTTCCAGGAAGTGCAGTTTTTGGTTTATGATCCTAGCGTTTAACAGCATGACCCTTATTTTGTTCTGATTGGTTAATTTCACATCAGTAATGACCTTGCCTAAAAAGCCGCTATGGGAGAGGCAAGATCCATTGCAGCAGCTGAAAGCCTAGGTTCCAGGTGCAAATAGTCTCTGGCAAAGCAATGAGGTTTGTCGATCATGGCTTCTCAGGCAGACAGGAACTGGAGCCCCGTGGAATGACACCAAAAACTAAGCCATGTATTGAAGTCAATAATTTTTGTTTATACTGTGGCATCATTCTAGGTGAGCGTACTATGCTGCTCAAGGCTAGGAACATACCTGCTTGGGGCACATACTCGGGGAGCTCAACCGTGTCTCTCTTCAAATAGTCCAGTGAGGTATGTCTCAGGTCATTCACACCAACATGAACTATGACAAAGTCATAGTGGTACTTGTTGTTGAGAGAGTGGTGGGTGAGCTGTCAACCTTTTCTGTGTTACTGTTTAAAGTGAGAGAGAGAGAGCATGGATTCTAGATTCTTGGTGTAACTACATCTCTCGCACTCTGTACTACACTGTGTTATTAGTAGAGGGTTGTCTGTGTCATGAGGCAAATGCTACACTGCCTCAAGAGACCCAAGTCAACAAGGTTAGCAGTAGAAACAAGGGTAGTCCAACTGTCCATAATGCTAAGTTGGAAACCGCTGTCACTAGTGGTGGCTTTTCTGAAACGATCACAGAGGAGTTCAGTGAAAGGATATTTCTGCCTGGGTTTTAACGGAAAATTTGTTGAATTTAACTGTCCAACATTGGCACACAATTGCATGGTACTACAAGGTGCTGCATGACGCACAAACAAGAAAAAAAATGCTCAGATGCTAAAACTTGAAAAAAAAAATCAAACAAAATTCAAAAGGACTAATGAGGATGCTTATTCCAAGCCCTAGACCCACATTCCTTTACCAGTCAGGTGCCAATCAAACACAATTCTCTCACAAAAGTGAAGATAGGCCCCTTAAATCCAAAATGGTCTAGAAAATGTGCTCAGAACAAACAGCTACAAACAGTTCCAGAAGCAGCAGGCCTGGTTCTGGACTATGCTACAGCTATTAGCTACCCTAGATTCAATGGTAAACACTAGATAATATTTAACACAGCAGGATAATAGCAGTGAGACACTGAAAAAAATGTTTAAAACAGCAGAAAACTAGCCAGGAGGCTCTAAAGAATGATTTAAACAGTTAACAGATTAGTTAATTAAATATTTCTTGGTGGGAAAACCAGAGCAGGCAGAACAGATACCTTTAAAGCAGTGAAAAAATGTGAGTAAATACTTATCAAACAGTAGAAACAACTAAAAGCTTGCTTCTTCTTCTTCTTCTTCTTCTTCTTCTTTCGGCTTTTCCCTGGTTAGGGGTCGCCACAGCAGAAGACCTGTCTGCTCATGATTGGCAGTGGAGTTTTACGGTGTCAAGTTGCCAGCCCGGCGCCCAACCTTCCACAGAAGGCACACACATGCACACACTCACACCTAGGGCCAGTTTAGAGTGTCCAATCAACTAAAAGCTTGCTAAACAGTGAAAACAGCAATAACATTTGATTTTACAGACACAGTGTAGCAAGCAATTGTAGTATAACAGTGTAGCTTAGTACACATTAAATAAATACCATATAAATGTAGGTGGAAGGCAATAAAAAAGTGCAGTAAATAGTATAAATAAACAAATAAAACAGAGCAACTTATGTTTTTTTGGAAGCTCAGAAGCCTCTAGTTGTCTGGTATCTCAGGTCAGAGTTGTGGCTGGTAGCCCACATCAGTTCAGCTCGGTACAAACAAACAGAAACCTGCTCAAATGCAGGGCCTATATCAGAAGCTAAAACTTGGAAAAAACTCTAACAAAGTTCAAAAGGACCAATGAGGATGCTTATTTCAAGCCCCATCTCCCTTTACCAATCAGGAGCCAATCAAATACAATTCTCTCACAAAAGTGCAGATAGGCCCCTTCCATTCCAAGATGACCTGGAAAACATGCTCAGAACAAACTACTACAAACAGTTCCAGAAGAAGCAGGCCTGGATCTGGACTGTGCTACAGCTACTAGCTACCCTAGTTTCAGTGGGAAACACTAGAGAATATTTAACACAGCAGCAAAATAGCAGTGAGATATTGAAGAAAAATGTTTAAAACAGCAGAAAATTAGCCAGGGGGCTCTAAAGAATGATTTAAACAGTTAACAGATCAGTTAATGAAGTACTGTTTGTTGGGAAAACCAGAGCAGGCAGAGCAGACAGCTTTGAAACAGTGAAAAAAATGTCAGTGAATACTTAAACAGAGGAAATTACAAAAAAGCTTGCTAAACAGTGAACAGCAATAGCATTTGATTTTACAGGCAGAGTATAGCAGCAATTCTGGTAAAACAGTGTAGTTTTGTACACAGTAAATAAATACAGTATAAAAGTAGGTGGCAGGCAATAAAAAGTACAGCAAATAGTATAAATAAGCAAAAAAAAAAAAAAAAAAAAACAGGCAGCTTATGTTTTTCAGAAGCTAAGAAGCCTCTAGTCATCTGATGTCTCAGCTCAGAGTTGTGGCTGGTAGCCCACCTCAGTTCAGCTTGGAATATAAGCTTTTTAAACTGCATAGTTATTATAGTTAGTTATGGTGAAAAACTTTGTCTACCCCTTTGTCCACATCTGCTTTAGTTTACTCAGTTCCTAAATGTGTAACCTCTTATACCCTTGATATATATATATATATATATATATATATATATATATATATATATATATATATATATATATATATTAAAACCCTTGCATCTTTCAAAGTCTATAACCTATTCATTTCACTTGTTTCAGATATTTAATAAACAAACCAAGAACCACACAAACAAAGAACTGCATTCAACAGAGTGAAAAAATAAGCTTCAAAAACAAAACATAGACCCCAGAGGCACACATAGGTCGGTTAAAAATAAAATTGAATCCATACGTGAATATACACGGTTAAGCGCTTTCATCCATAGAACAGGAACAAATATTTGTCTAAAGCCTATTTTGTTACTGTTAGCAATAAATACAGTTCATCTTCTCATTTATCTACCATATGGCCATATTATGATATGTCATTAGGAAAATAAGAGTTGTAATGTTTCATTTAATTGTATTCCCTTTATAAAATGTTATTATATTCAGGGCCGGATTCACGATGGCTTGCACAGAGTCTAAGAGTAGAGTAAGACTCCATGCAGCCATCATGTCTGACGAGCGATCCAGGAACAGCCTGCAGGGGCGTGCAAGAGAACTCCTAAAATGGCTCTTACACGGACAGGGCCGGCCCGGTTATGTAAATTACCTCAATTGCAGGCGAAAGGCATGCAAATGAGGTAGATTTGCAATTCAGGAAACCCGAACCTGTCTGAGTAAGAGCAGTGTTATCTGCAGAAATGTACTCAGTTGACAACTGAGTACCGTTCTGCAAATAGCAAAACGGAGCCATGACAGCTCCAAATAAAGGTTGCATCCAGTGCAGGAAGCATGCCAGTGGCCAAATATATGGCCAATGACAATATTTCCTGATGCAATATGAAAAAAAAATATTTTTTTCTCCGATTTCCGATGTTTAAGCGTAGCGCAGCGCCGCGCAAATGGGCTGCGCTCTAAAAACCAGAAAAATAAAAATGAAAACCCACAAATGTGGATTTTATTTAAATTGTTAATTTACAATGCAAGGGAATGGCAGGCTGAAGACAACATGGCCACTGAGTAGAGGTTGCTAAGGGGGGAAGCACAGTCTAAGAGATGTAACCAAGCATTAGTAGGCAATCCTATGCAAAGGAGGGTTAGGATAGTGAATCGCAGGTTTACATAGCAAATGAGCACAGTCAGTGGAATGTAGGAGTAGGATAAGGGGAGTAACAGAGTTGAAGATAGGTGACATCACGAGTGGGGTATATATGAAAGAAGGGAAGCTCATTGGAGCAGAGTGGCATGTGTCAGCTGTCATTTACACATCACTGAAAGAGGTGTGTTAACAGGTAGGCTAGGTAAAGGAAAGAAATGGAAAGTGTATGCCATGAATAATACCAAAGTTTCTTGCTGAGCGGGTATGCGCGCGTGTGCGCGCCTGTAAACCCGAGTAAGACAGTGTGCGCGTGTAAGCATGAGTGCGCGTTTAAGCCAGAGTAAGCATGTATAAGGAAGTTTAAAGTGTTGTAAATGTGTTTGCACTGGTGTGCACGTGTTTTAACCCGAATAAGCAAGTTGTAGTCCGTGTAAGCATGTGTGCGCGCGTGTGAGCTGCTGTGAGCATGTTTGCGCTTGTGGGAGTGTAGTATGTGCATCCGACATAGGCAGCCCTGCGGCACCACCTGAGGCATCATTGCCATGTGTTAAGCAATTTAAGGCAGTGCTAAACAGCATTTACCACCATGTAGTATATGCAAACAGAATCGCACACACCAACTAGTACAACTGTGGTCAATGTTGAGTAATATTGGGCAATGTCCAGCAAAGTTGGTGAATATACAGCAATGTCGGACAAGCCTGGTCTAAGTAGGGCATAGCTGAACAAAAGCCAACATGCTCATATTTGCTTAACTGGCCCTTAAGCAGTCTGGTCTGCTCAGTATGAAAATATAAAGCAGTAATGAGCCTCAAACCCAGGATACTGTGCACTATAGTTAAAGTACTGAACCACTAAACCATGACAGTATTTCAGTGGTCAACCAGTATGAAGGAAAGTTGATAAAGCTATGCAAAGTTTCTCATGGAAACCCTGCAGGCACAGCATAATCCCTGTTGAGTTATGACACAAAGGTGAGTCCTGCAGTAAGAACAGAACTTGACTTCCAACACACACAGTATAAATGTTAATATTGGTCATGTTCACACACATCCACAAATGTAGTGGACTTCAGATTGCAACATACTGAAAGGTCACACTGGGCATGCTCACACACTTGAATAAATGAGACATATGTCAGGCAACAAAACATGGAAAGCATGAACTGGGCATGATCGCACACTTAGGCCATGTCTGAGTACAGCAGTGGGCCACACATATCTGGCAGTTGCATGTGTTAACCCAGGAACCTCTCACTATCCAGCAATCTGCCCTGTGCACACAGTTACATGACAACAGACACATATATAATATAGTGGAACCCTGTCATGATCAAACATGTTCTCCAGATACCTAAGTTGTTCATAGAAACTGGGAAAGCAAAGACGATAAAGACCTGCAAACAGTATCAGCAATAAATATTGTGCATCTCGAACATAAGCATAAGTTCAGAGGTCGATACTAGGCTATTTTTCCTAGGGCATGTACAAGCCTAGCCAGAGTGTGTTTGGCTTTTGCAACCCTGTCAGATTACTACACTGTGCCAGTGAATAGTAGGTCACACAAGATAGCCCATGTACGTTTAGGCTAGTGTGCCTCTGTCTAGCAGGGACACAGAAGATATCCCAGTGATAAACATACGATCACCCATACAGCTGTCAAGATATCCCCTGTAGGTGGTCAGTGGGTGGCTCTGCCTATGTGAAACTGTGATCACAATCCAGAGTGAGTGGAGGCCCTGGGATAAGAATCTGTCCCTCCAGCATGTCCTATTAACACCTGTGCTGAGGTATATGTCCCTGGAGTGTGTAGCTACAAGGGAGTCGGATATCCTGAGGTGGAGCATGTCCAGTAATTCTGGGTTGGGTATTACTGTAAACAACAGGCACACATCATATCCGTCTGAGTAGAGCTGGAGTTACTGCATCTGAACTGCGCAGGTCATCCATGTGAGTCCCTACATCTGCTTGGCGAGGAACTTCTGTGGCCAGTACAGTTGCTGCAGGTGTTGGGTAAGGTACACCCCAAAGGTGGCATTGTAACCAAACATGGTTGTGATGAGTATAGGGGCACAATGACCTCACTCGATCTAGATGTGAAACCATATGGGATAAGGTGGCTTATATAGAAGGTCTGTCTAACCACTTTGGCAACGTGAATGTCAAAGGTGACAGTACAAACAAGTCATGTTCCCAATCACCTAACAACTCCTACCGTATGTAATGGAGTACTACTTATGTGGTAATGTGTGGGCATGTTGTTATTCCCAAAGGGGATGACTATGCAACTAATGGCGTTTAGCTGTAGGCCATGGCTCAGGCACCAGTCATCCATTTCTGTGAGACCCTGTTGGAGTATGCATGTGGCAGTTGGAGAGTTGATTATGGCACCCAGTTTGCAGTCAAGTGCGAACAAGGTCAGCCATATTCCCCCTGTGGTAGCCTGTACATCAGACAAATATATACTGAACAAGAGAGGTCCCAGGACCGAGCCATGTGGGATGCCACATGTAACTGGTGTATAGTCAGACATGGCACCTGCAATTCTGACCATGTGTGTGCTATCCCTGATCCAGGTAGCAATCCATCATGTGAGATATGTGTCCATATTGATGCTGGTGAGCCTATGCATAATGGCCCAGTGGGTTATTGTGTGGAAGGGTTTTGCAAGGTTCAGGTAGGCTGCGTGTACAACTGTCCCTATGTCGATGGACCTGCTAACCATCTAAAGAATACAAACATGTTCAAGAGGCAATATCTGCCCACAACAACGCTGAAATGTGTAGGACACAGTGTCTGTAGGTTCCCGATGTCTATGTGTAAGAGTCCCATGACAATGCGCTCCATAGCTTTGCAGAACAGGCTAGTTAGGCTTATAGGGCAATATTGTCTGTGGTCCGTTGTGGCACCAACTCTGTGGAGTGGGACCACTGTCTCTGTACGCCATTCCGTGGGTACATATCCTATAGTAACTCTGATATTGCACAGTGATGTAATGTGAGGGTTACGTCTGTCATGAAATAAATACAATAGTTGCTACTCTAAAGGAGTAGTTTATTTGGCCTTCTGTAAAACTTGTTGGAGTTACTACATAGGAAAAACGGAATGTCATCTTAGGACTAGAATCTATGAGCACATTAGAGACATAAACAAACACAATGAAAGCAATGCATTATATAGACATGCATTAATATGTAAAGAGGTTAATTACAAATTCTGGGTAATAGAAAAAGTTAGTTACCCAGAAAGAGGTGGTGATTGGGAAACACAATTGGAATTTCGTGACATGATCTGGTAATTGAGACTTGATGCATGTTGTGGTAAAGGCCTCAATGACCATATTTCCATCACCCCCGCATTAAAACTCCTTGCAGCTGATCCGAAGAAACATGGGTGAAATAATACTACTTTATTATACTATATACTAAACTATATAATTATAGTAATTATATATTATATTATATTATAAATTACAATTTTAATTTTATACAAACATAAGCATGAAATATTTATTTATATATTTATTCTATTTGTATATATTCACACATTTTATATATAATATGCATTTATTTCTCTATATTCCCTTATTGGATCATACCATTCATTACTATTTATTACTATTTATTCATATTACTATTATACTATTATATCACTATATATTATTATTTATTGTATTTTATTAAATTAACTATATATATATTTATCATATTTATCACATTATTGTTCATATTCAAGGTTTTAACTACATGCTATATTTATCTTTATTTATATATTTTAACGTATTTAATGTATTTATTCTGTAATTCCACTATAGGGTTTGATTGATATTGATTTTGGTTTCAGAAAACAATTTAGAGGAAAAGCTACTATAAGAAATGAGAAACAACTTGATTGCTATATTTTACATTCTGTATTTTCATTTCTGTATCTCCATTTTGTGTATTTGTATGTTTTGCCTTTAAATTTAAATCAATAACTTCAATTAATTAGGTAATTAAACGCCAGCCAATAACACTGTTTTAGAAGTTGTATAAATACTGAAAACTGTGGTGAGACACTGATTCTGATGAAGTCTCCTGATTTGAAAGCGCTAAATCAGTGAAATTAAGTTTTATATTGTTCTTTATTTTTTGTGTTTTTAGCCTTTGGGCTTTCCTCAATAAATAGTTTTTGACAGACCACCTTGGGATCTCGATCTTTTTGGACATTTCCAGTCTAGGAATACTTAAAGACAGCCTTCATTGTACCGGAGCAGTGTCCTGCATTTTGTGGGCTACCTCAGTGTGATCCTGGTTACGTCTGTCATGAAGCTTGTGTAAGATGCAGGCCGGGACACCATATGGTCCCATTGATGCTGTAATGTATGCTTTGGGGAGGGCAGCACTCACCTGTTACTGTGTGATGTCAGTGAGGTTACACTCTGTTGGGATGGATAGTTGCTCCCTAGGGGGGATGGAGGGAGACATCTGCACTGAACCTGTTTACCAGGATGTTGGCTATGCCAGTGGGTTCAGGGTAAGTTTAGTCAGTATGCAGTAACTCACAGCATATCAGTGAGTATCCACCCAGGTTCCTGACATAACTGAAGAAGGCCTTGTGATAGTCCTACATGTCTGGTGCAATTGTCCGCGAGAAGCAGCCCTTAGATAAGTACATGAGTGATCATAGCTGTCTGCTAGTACAGATCACAGATGCTTTCCCCGTCTGTGATTGTGCTCTATCATGTAGTAGCTTCCTCCTGACGTTGTACAGCTTATTAATGGCTGGGGTCTACCAGACAGGTCCCCTGCCATTGGAGGAGTGAGTCCTGTTGTTATTTTGGATAGCACAATCCATGCAGTCCACTAGGTGTCCATAGAATGTGTATGTAAAGGATTTAGCAGTTGGAGCCATATTTGCCACTGTCTCAGGGCCTCTGAAGGATACCACCTTGCTTTGGTGAAGTGAGACGTTGGCTCATGAGAAGTTCACCAAGATTACCCAGGATGGGTGTGTGGAGTGTATATGTATGTCCAGTGAGATATATGTATGGTCTGACCTTACCAATGAGGGGTATATTGCTGGTGTGGAACATAGAGTCCCCATGTTGGTGATGATCAGGTCCAATATGTATTCCCCCTTGTGGCTGTGGTGACTAGTTGTGCCATAGCATTTGAATTTACAAATTGTAGTGACTGTAGGGCAAGGGTGTTGGGGCTTAAGTAGTATCTCCAGTCAATATTTGTGTATCTGAAGTCACTCAATATAATGGTGTTTGTGGAGACCTTCATATTCTCCACTGTTCCCAGGAAAGCCGAGTGTGGTTCCTGAGTATGGGAGGGTGGTCTGTAGCAGGCAAAAAACTGAAAGGCAGTTTTGCACAATGGTAGTTGTATATGTATGGTCTGTGATGCTTAGTGCAGTGCTACTAACCCGGAGGTGTGTGTATCTGTGATGTATATGGATACTCCCCCTAGATGTGTTGTCCGTTCCAAGTCCTGTGGTCAGAAAGCATGGTATGAAACATAACCTGGTAGTGCTGGTGTACATATGTGAGCCTGAACTAGGCGTCTGTTAGTGCACAGATATCGCTATCCTCCATACTGAGGAGAGTCCTGAGTGGCCGCAATATGAGGGTAACACATCTGGTGTTGAGCAGCATTACCCTTAGTGTCACTTAACCTGTAATGTCTATGGAGGTGGGTTTGTCTTTTGAGCCGTTCTCAACAAATGCACTATGGTGGTAGCAGAGCCTTAGCCAGCATTCGAAGGTCCAAGGGTGACAGGTGCAAGCTGTCTATAGTGAAGCTACGTGGCATGTCAAGCATGTCACCACAGGCTGACAGACACTGTATCCCCTATGAATGACACCAATTTGTTAGCCAACTGTTAAACGTGATATGTTTGTCTGTATACTGTGACATCATACTTGGTGGGTGTAAGATGCTAGACAAGGTCAGGGTCATACTGGCCTGGGCTACATGATCACAGTGTTCCTCCTTGTACCATGTCATGTGGTCCAGGGAGTAACGTTTGAGGTTTTACGCACCAGCATGGACAATGATGGTGCCAGTCCTGTACTTGCTTTGGAGTGACCTGACTGCATGTGTTATGTGGCAGATCCTGGCACCCAACAGACAGCACAAAGGGACTATTCCCTTGTATGGGCTGGTGAGTGGTACGTCAGTGTGTCTGACAATAAGTGTTGCCTATCACAAGTGTATTAGGTGTGTTGTGTAGCCCGAAGGGCAGTGACTGTGTAGCACACTGACATTGTGAACTATGTGAGATGTGAGTATTGTAGTGGGGTAGCAGTTGTGTGTGTGCCTGCTGTGGAGGTCTCTGCTGCTTAGGCAGAGTTCATTTACAGCATCCGAGTATGTGTATGTGTGATAATGTGGTTTGAGTGCTGTCGCCAGAGGATATGTGAGACTGATATGTGGTGTGTGTGGTTACCTTCACCATCTGATAGACTGTGCCAGTCATGGGTCGAGAGAGTTCAGCACCCTGTATGTCTCTATAGGTGCATCTCACACATATATCTGAGTTTGTCAGGAGGAGGAGAGTGTTGTCTGTGTACATGAGGCAGATGTGAGATTGTGTCTACATCACAATATTCACCAGCTGGACTGGAGAGTACACATGAAGCTGACCCCTGGACATGCCGGGATATCATGATGACATACTCTGTAGCCAGATCACAAAGGATCAGCATGGTGTTAAGTGTGTAAAAGAGTATAACAGGGATTAGTGCTCAGGTTCGTTGGTGTTCTGTAAAGAGTAGCTGAGAAGGAGTCCAGACTGAATCATGACACCTCCGACAGCTATGTCATATATAGCAATGTACGCACATATATGTCATGAGTCAGGGCCAACTCTACCTGACTGACAATGCCGACATCCTGACAGACAGGCCCATATATACATACCCACCTCCCACTGATGATAGTCCATATCATCATACCAGGAGATATCACATGTAGAATGGATGAACAGCTAACCCAATGCTAAAAGCATGACATCAAGTGGACTACATTGATTCCCAATATGTGTCATGCATAAACTACAGAAGAAACAGATCCTGCACCTGAACAGTCAGCTGAGCCTCCCCCCCTACACAGGATGTGGAACCATTGAATGTGTTACAGCAACATATGGCACTCCACACAAGTGTTGGTGCACAACACACCATGGGAAGTATAGTCCAGTACGCCTATGAAGTCTGATCTGCAAGGCCATGGAGTCCATCATGGTTGAAGTCATAAACCGAGCTATTGGAAGCTGACATATACACAACCTTACTAACTGTGGCATGTTCGTGTGTGGATCATGGTTCCCAAACATGCTAGACTGTTTGCAAGGCAGCCACCCAGGACATACATCACTGAACACAGCTACACATGTCTCACATACACTTTGAATATCCCTTTATCAACATCCCAGACACATGTAGTACCCACAAAACCAACAAGCTGTGCATAAATATGTGTTGACATATGAAGGAATGTCAATGTGTCCACAGATAGATCTTACAAGGTAAGGATTATGAGTTCCTGTTCAAGCTGTTGACACCTGACGACCCACATGGACCATTCCTGGAATGGCATAAAACAAAGTATACACACATTACCATGTCCAGTCTGATGATGATGTTCATCGTGCATACAGCTGCAGTCATAACAGATGGGTTCTCCTGCCATCAGACGGGTCCTCGGTCGGCCGAATTCCAAAGTCTAGGTCCGGCGTCGGTTGTTGTTGCTTCTTCCCTGAAGTCAGTGCGACAGGGGTATAAAGGAACCAGCCTACGCCATTTTCTCCAGTCTTTCTTGCCGCGCGGTGCCCGAAGCAGAAGCAGTTCGCAAGTGCCGGTCAGCCAGCTCCTGAGATTACGAAAATTTGGAAACCGAAGTCTTCTTAAAAGCTAAGTACCCCGTTGGGGAAACTTTTCTTGCCTCAGACCGATGTCAGACAAAGTTAATAATTGTATTTCTTGTGGGAAGCAAATACCGCATAATGATTTCCATTCCCTCTGTATACCTTGTTTAGGCCCAGACCACGACGTCTCGGTCTGTCGCTTTTGTGCTACATTCAACAAACGCACTATTAAGCGTTACGGAGTTAAGCCCAGCATTATTTTGGGAAAGCATTTAACTATACTATGTCGTTGGATACTCCGACTCGGTTTTGTCTAAAAGCAAAGACAAGGACCGACACACGAGGTCCACGGCCTCTACCGACACCACGCCAAAGCCGACTACACGTGGTCTGGTTCTCAGCGAGGCACCTACGCAGCCCCTGACAACCGACGACACTTCTTTGACGGTGTTTCCTGTGCCCGAGGTCGCAGGCTCCTCGGGCCACACCCCGACTACAGATACCGAAGCCACTCTTGGCGTTGAATCTCAGAATGTGGACAGGTCCACCTCCACTCAAGGTGTTTTCAGACTTTCCTCTTCTTTCCCCATCAAGGCTTTCACAAAGTCTAAAGCAACCATGCACTCTAAGAGACCAGCTACACAGGGTCCATCTCCAGGCCCCATGCCTAAGAAACAGATGCTTAAAATGGCTGAGGATTTAATTACTCTTATCAGAGGTTCTCAGCCCCTACTCCACTTTTGAAGACTCTGATGCGGAGGAGTCCATCCCTTCTGTCTCCCCCCCAGAGGATTACTCATTTGGGGAAACTTTGCATACCTTAAGGGAACACTTCCACTGGGAAGGCCAAGATTATTCAGATTCCAAGAAAAGGCTCAGGGAATTTCTCTTGCTGCCTCAGCACAGGCCTCTGGCTATACCTCCTGTCTTGGACTTCCTAGATGATGTTTACTCAGAGGCTTGCCTTAACCCGGACTCTCTACCTCCAGCTCCAGTTAAGCCTGACAGGTACTACAGGGTTCCTGACTCACACCAATTTCTATACAAAAGCCATGCTGCTGACCCAGAAACCATCTCACAGGGCCCCAAGGGAGTTAAGGCTTCCATTGCTAAAAATCCATTACCTTCCGAGAGAGACTCCAGATCCTTAGAAAGGTGGGGAAAAAAGGTACATACCTCGGCTACCTTATCCATGAGGACCTTAAACTGTCAGTTTCATATGCTAAAATGCCAACAATTTTTGTTATCACAATTGAAAAGTAAAATGTCACAACCTGAACAACCAGACTTGAAGGAGTTGCAGGATTTGATGCATAGTGCAGAACAAGTGGGTAAGCATACCTTACAATGTGGTTTTGATGCTCTAGAGGCCTCATGTAGAGCTGCTGTTACAGGATCAGTCATACGTAGGCATGCCTGGCTCAAGGAACAAGCCTTGCCTGATCATGTCAAAGCTAAATTACTAGACGTCCCTCTTCAAAAGGATGTACTATTTGGTGCTAATGCTGAGGAGGTGTTAAGGAAAATGGAGGAAAAGGCTAAATCAATGCAAACTGTGAAAGAATTTCTACAGGTACAACCCCCACATTTTAGTAGAAATTGGCCTTCCAAAAACTGGTCCTTTCCTGCCACAGACAGACCCCAAAGAGGCAGATACAGGTGCCCGAGGGGCAGAGGACAATCCCAAGGATTGTATAGAGGCAGACAATGGCAAGCTCCTACACAAAGAGGTGGTGAGGATAACTCACAATCTTCCAGAAAGCAAACCCAATGACTTTCCCCTTTGCATGCCAACCAAGTCTCAAATGGCAGCCCCCTTAGGAGGAAAGCTGGCATTATTTTCAAAAAATTGGCATATTGTCACAAAGGACAAATGGATCCTGGACATTATAAACAGAGGCTACAAATTCCATTTTCACACCCTTCCAAAAATGAGAGGCATGCCAAACCTGCCACACAATCAAAGGGCAGAGGCACAAAAGCAAATTACAGATCTCATAAACATGAAAGCTATTCAAGAGGTACCTACGCACGAACAAGGTCAAGGTTTTTATTCCAGGCTATTTCTGGTGCCAAGGAAGGGAAAAGATTGGAGACCTATTTTGGACCTATCCATCCTAAACACATTTCTACTCATACCAAAATTCAAGATTTTCACTCTACAGCAACTTCTTCCCATGCTGGGCAAGGAGTCTTGGCTGGTAACACTGGACCTCAAGGAGGCATACCTGCATGTCCCAATCAGACAAAATTGCAGAAGGTACCTCAGGTTTCTTGCAGGTTCAACCCATTATCAATTCTCTGCATTGCCCTTTGGCTTATCTACTGTGCCCAGAGTATTCACGAAATGCCTGGCATCAGTAATTGCCTACTGCAGACTTCAAGGGATACAAACATACCCCTATTTGGACGACTGCCTGATCCAAGCGGACAGCAAGCACATTCTTCTGAAACATCTGGCTTATGTAATAATGTTGTTGAACTCTCTGGGATACACAGTCAACAAAAAGAAATCAAGGCTAATACCCTCTCGAAGATAATTTTCCTGGGTGCCAATTTGGACACAAACACCCAGATGGCCTACCTCACGCCAGAGAAGCAGGGCAACTAATTCAATACTTCAGAACACTAGCAAATTGCACCAGGCTGACTGCAAGGAAAATCCTGCAGGCTCTGGGATTCATGGCATCTTGCATCTTACTAATCCCATGTGCAAAGCTGCATATGAGGAAACTACAATGGTACCTGAAAAACATATGGTCTCAACACAGCCACAGTTTGGAAACAATAATACCACTAATTCCATGCCTGCAAAAGGAATTTCTGTGGTGGGCTCAAGCATGTCAAACAAACACAGGTCTTCCATTCAGCAAGCCTCAAGCAAATCAAGTCATCACAACAGACGCCTCGGACTACGCCTGGGGTGCGCACATGACAGATCGATGCATTCAGGGCAAATGGTCCCAAAAAGAAAAGCACCTTCACATCAATCAAAAGGAAATGCTAGCAGTAATAAATGCTATTATAACTTTCAAGGACCTTCTACAACCAGGTCAACTATTGATAAGAATGGACAACACGACAGTTATGTGGTACATAAACAAACAGGGAGGAACACATTCTTACCCCCTAATGCAGACTGGCCATGTCACTTTGGAACATGGCCATGGACTTACAAATGGAACTACAACCACAGTACTTGCCAGGCAAGGAAAACACGCTGGCAGACAACCTAAGCAGGAATATGACAGATCCACATGAATGGAAATTGCATCCAGAAGTTTTTACAGAAATAATCCAAGAATGGGGCAGGCCAGACATAGATCTCTTTGCCTCCCACAAAAATCATCAATTGACAGAATTATGCTCAAGGATCTTCCATCCAAAGGCCTGGAGAGTGGACGCTCTCTCTTTCAGTTGGACATCAATGACAGTTTATGCCTTCCCACCTCTTCCTCTGCTGCCCAAAGTTCTATTGAAAACCAGAGCAGACAGACCAAAGATGATTCTCATTGCTCCGGACTGGCCAAGGCAACACTGGTACCCACTCCTGAGGAGCCTGATGCATTCACCACCATGGACCCTGCCTCTAATGCCTCTTCTTCTGACTCAGCACAGCTTCAAAACTCTTCACAGCCAGCTAAAAACACTCAATCTAGCCACATGGAAGATTCCTTAGCATCACAACAGGCCCTACTCTCCAAGGAGGTGCAGGATGTCATTTTGGAGGCCAGAAGGCCATCAACTAGAAAAGCTTACTCCGCAAAATGGAAACATTTTTGCGCCTGGAATGAGAAAAAGGGCCAGGATCCTGGGAAACTGAATTTACCTCAAATACTACAATATTTGGCTGAACTGCTAAGCAGTGGACTTTCTTTCTCCTCCATCAAAATCCATGCCTCAGCCATTTCTGCAGAATACAACACTGATCCACCTTTATTCTCTCACCCTCTCTTAAGACAGTTCCGCAGAGGGGCTAAGAATTTAAGACCTCCAAGGAAACAACCAATACCTGCTTGGGATCTTAATTTCATTTTAGAAAAACTGACCTTGCCTCCCTTTGAGCCAGCTGCCTCATCAGATTTGCAATATTTGTCCTGGAAAACAGCTTTCCTTCTGGCTATCACCTCAGCTCGTAGAGTTTCAGAACTACAGGCTCTCATGGCTGTCCAGCCTTTTATCATCTTCCATCATGACAGAGTTTCCTTACGAACCAACCCGTCCTTTATGCCTAAAGTGGTATCCAGGGTAGCTTTAAATCAGGCCATACATTTACCTACTTTTTATCCTAATCCTCAAAACAAAGGGGAGAGATTATTACATTCCTTGGACATCCACAGACAACTGTGTTATTATTTGGACAGAACAAAGCCTTTCAGAAAATCAGAACAGCTCTTTGTGGCCTATGCAGTAGGAGCTCAAGGAAAGCCAATTTCCAAACAGACAATCTCAAAATGAATAGCCCACTGCATACGCTTTTGCTATTCCTTTCATGGCAAAACTGTACCTACAGGCATTAGAACTCATTCCACCAGGGCCACAGCCACCTCTGAAGCCTTCCTCAGAGGAGTTCCTACCAAGGATATTTTGGAAGCAGCCACTTATAGTTCTGTGCATACCTTCTTCAAGCACTACAACCTACCATTATACTCCAAATCTAGAGCAGGCTTTGCCACTGCAGTCTTGCAGGGCATTTTGGCTCCTCCTAGTTCCACCTAGTGCCTACCACCCCTTTCTTAGTTTTGGGATTCTACCCATCTGTTATGACTGCAGCTGTATGCACGATGAACATAGTACAGTTTTGTACCTACCATAAATGTAGATGTTAGAGTGCTAATACAGCTGCAGTCCAGGTTTCCCTCCCTCCTTCCCCTCTTGGGACAGGCCTATAGGCTAACACATCCTCATACAACCTGATTGGGGTATTCATTTATGATGTATTTGCTTGCAACTACTGTATTTTGATTATATTGCACTGCATTATTACACAAATTTATGTATTGCCTTCCTTCTGGGGGCACCTGACATCTGGGGCAAGAAAAACTGAAGAAAATGGCGTTGGCTGGTTCCTTTATACCCCTGTCGCACTGACATCAGGGAAGAAGCAATGACAACCGACGCCGGACCTAGACTTTGGAATTCGGCTGACCGAGGACCCGCCTGATGGCAGGAGAACCCATCTGTTATGACTGCAGCTGTATTAGCACTCGAACATCTACATTTATGGTAGGTACAAAACTGTACTTTACCATCCTAGGAATACTGCAGGAAAAGGGAAACCACCCAATAAAGCAAATAGCCCGCCGTGCTAATGCGTCTCTCACTAGTATCATAACATAGTTAGGTTGGGGTTTAAATCCTGCAAATGCTGACTGTGTGTATGTGTGCAATTGTCTTTGAAAGGAGTGCTCTTTTTGGAGACTGGGAAAACACACTAAAAGATGTACATTCCTCTTTGGAAAGACTGATGATGTCACCACCCTAGAAATACAGACGGAGAAGGGAAACCACCCAGTAAAGCAAATAGTGCACTGTGCTAATGCGTTTGTCTCTCTAGTATCAGAACATAGTTAGGTAGGGGTTTGAATCCTGCAAATGCTGACTGTGTGGGGTGTGTGTGTATGTGTGCAATTGTCTTTGAAAAGAGTGCCCTTTTTGGAGACTGGGAAAACACCCTAGAAGATGTACATTCCTCTTTGGAAAGACTGATGATGTAACCATCCTAGAAATACAGCAGGAGAAGGGAAACCACCCAATAAAGCAAATAGTGCACCGTGCTAATGCTTGTCTCTCTAGTATCATAACATAGTTAGGGAGGGATTAGAATCCTGCAAACAGTGACTGTGTGTGTGTGTGTGTGTGGGGGGGGGTGTGTATGTGTGCAATTGCCTTTGCAAGGAGTTCCCTTTTTGGAGACTGGGAAAACACACTAAAAGATGTACATTCCTCTTTGGAAAGACTGATGATGTCACCACCCTAGAAATACAGACGGAGAAGGAAAACCACCCAGTAAAGCAAATAGCGCACCATGCTAATATGTCTCTCTCTCTAGTATTCTAACATAATTAGGTAGGGGTTTGAATCCTACAAATGCTGACTGTGTATGTATGCAATTGTCTTTGAAAGGAGCACCCTTTTTGGATACTGGGAAAACACACTAAAAGATGCACATTCCTCTTTGGAAAGACTGATAATGTCACCACCCTATAAATACAGCAGGAGAAGGGAAGCCACCCAATAAAGCAAACAGCACACCGTGCGAATGCGTCTCTCTCTCTCTAGTATCATAGCATAGTTAGATAGGGTTTTGAATCCTGCAAATGCTGACTCAGTACATGTGTGCAATTGTCTTTGAAAAGAGTGCCCTTTTTGAAGACTGGGAAAACACATTAAAAGATGTACATTCCTCTTTGGAAAGACATGATGTCACCACCCTAGAAATACAGACGGAGAAGGAAAACCACCCAATAAAGCAAATAGTGCGCCGTGCTAATGCATCTATCACTAGTGTCATAACATAATTAGGTAGGCATTTGAATCCTGCAAACGCTGACTGTGTGTATGTCAATGCGGTGTGAGCTTTGCTTTTACTATGGTATGACATATTATGATTACAACAGTAAGTGCATTGCATACATCAGGTATCTGTGTGGCAAATATATATGTGTACATCTCCCCTCAATCAGTACATAGGTGTGAAGCCTGCATACTACATGAATACATTTGTTGCCATTGACAGGTTGTGCCGCTGCTTCTCAGATCGTAGGTCACATATGTATGTATGTGACAGGGCCATCCACTGTCGTGATCCGTGGCCAAGGTCATCTGTGCCACACACACCCATGACAGTTACTTAAGAGTAGTGTGAGTGAGGGTATATGCCTGGGGTATGTCAGACATGTTCATACACAACAACGACTGCCAATAATGGACAGTCTTTATAGGTGTACAACTGCCTTGTGGATATGCATCCAGGACTGTAATGTCTCATGTGATACACCTTGGGACTCCACAGTACCTATGGATATGTGGATACCAAGGGACACATGACATAACATGAGGCTGTATGTACACATTGGTACCCAACATTCATGTTGAGGGCTACCACCTATGTGGTACTGACGGGATAGTAAGTATAGCACATGTGGATGACTATGCAATAGTCGGCTTACTGCTATACAGCATCTATCAGATGACAGGTATCTGTCTGTATGATACCCTTGTGTAGGATATGTCCCATCCAGGGAATGGATTGTAGGCCAATGCATGCATTTCCAGAGTTGGATGGACACATCCCTAGTGTGTTTGCATGTACCTAAGGGGGCTATATGCCAAACAGGTGTGGTCACAGGAATGGGTGGCGGTCATTACCACTGGTTAGTGTTATAGTGCACCACTGGAAGGATCCAACTGTTACTGAGTTCCCTACGACTGTGTGTCATTTGTCAGGACATCATCCAATGATTGCTTATAGCCATGCTGTTGAGGTTGTGTATACTACCAGACCACAAATCATTGACAGATACTAACAGTATCACCCACAGCATAGTGTCAACCCATGTCATACACACATGTCTACCCATGTTAGTACATAACTGTAGTAGAATGCATACTGGCCATTGAAAGATACTATGAGATGTTAATAATGTGTACAACAGGGTATGCCACACGTCCCATGTGCCCACTATGCACGTACATGCAGACAGTGCGCACCCACCATGTTCACAGATGTACACTTGCTAATCTGCACTGCACACATCACACACATACTGTCCACTCACTAACACATGCTAGCAACACATTACATTTCAGCCAAGTGACACATGGGTGGACAATACATACTCAGACCTTACAGTGGTGTAAACAATGCTACATTGACAATCAGAGCTTTGATGCATAATGTCTGCTGAGATATACCTACAAGGATGTCATTACACTTTCTTGTTGACAACTTGCTAATATTGCTACACTGCTATAGTGTCACCCTGTACATCAGCACCATGTTAGCCTGTTCCTCCATCAATGTTACAGATGACAGGAGGCGACACAGGTATCATCATATGCACAGGGCATTTTGTTGTTTGCCAGAGCCTGACAATGACCCATCCAATCGACATGTCTGTGTGTGTGTGTGTGTGTGTGTGTGTGTGTGTGTGTGTGTGTGTGTGTGTGTGTGTGTGTGTGTGTGTGTGTGTGTGTGTGTGTGTGTGTGTGTGTGTGTGTGTGTGTGTGTGTGTGTGTGTGTGTGTGTGAGGGACAACAGTACAGCATGGGCCAATGTTGATGTAATGTGTGTGTGTATGTGTGTGCCCTAGTTGTTTGGTTAATGTGTATGTGTCTGCATGCACACAGCTCCACCATGTGGCTGCCATATACAGTAGTTTGTGGGACAGCCACAGACTGTACCTGCTAGGCTGTACAGATCACTGTCTCCAGCCACGGACACAGTACCTGTGCCTGGCAGGGGTGCTACGGACAGTATCGGGTACCAACCCTGACTGGGTACTGTCCTCAGAGGCAGAGGTAGGACGACTGGACCCATGTCCCTGCTGGAACTGGCCAGAGCCACATGCACGTGGTCTACTGGGATGGTCAATGGACAGGCCAGCCCCAGCATTGCTGGGGCTGGTTCTGCCACTACGGGAGTGGCTGTGCAATGGGGGCCATCCGCGACCACTGCCAGCTGTTGCTGGCATGCATCCGTGTCAACATCGCAACCGTCCCGCATGGTCCTGGCTCATGGAAGACATATTGTGGAGGGCATCTAATGTCTCCCCCTAATGTCTATCAATGACCTTGGTGTAAGTCCGGATGTCACCGGCAGGGTCACGGATGCTGTCATTGATAGCAGTGTAATGTGCCCTCTGCGCCCTAAGTCCCTGCCTGGTGTACCGTTCCATATGTGCCTAAGCCTGCACTACAGCCAGGAACATACTGGACATCGTAAGACCAGTGAGGGCAAGCCTGCCAGGGGCAATACAACCAGCGGTGCTCCCCCAAGAACCCCTGAACCTCCACCTATGTATTACCATTCCAGGAATGTGGCTATGGCTGCTGTGAAGGGATGCAAGTGCCATGGGTACCACACTCTCCTGGTCAATGCCAACTGTATGCTGTCCCTCGCCTATGGCTATTGGTGGTGAGGGATGTATTGACAGTATGAGTGTGCACATAGATGGGGTTGAACGCTGTGTACTGTCGATTGGCGGACCAACAACAGACCCTGTCAAACCTTCCTGTGCCAAAATACATGTCTCATCATCAGCACTATTCGTGCCAGTGGCTTCAGGTTCCCTGCAGCATTCGGCCACCCCTAACTCAGCACCTGTGAGAGGAAGACAGGAAACACACTTTACGGTCTGCATATGAACACATGCACACATGCACACATGAACACATGCACACATGGACACATGCACACATGCACACATGAACACATGCACACATGCACACATGAACACATGAACACATGCACACATGAGCACATGTACACATGAACACTAATACACTCCTCACTACAGCACATACATGCACACACCAGCAATCCAACACATACTCTATAGTGGGTGAAGGTGGGTGTCAGTATCACAAGGTAAACATTCACCACACACTTGTCAGCATGCAGAATATGTGTTGCACAAGACCATACAGTGCAAGTGTAGACGCCCCAATTTAATGGCAGTATACATGGCTTTGATGCAACTGTGTAGTTGTTCAGTGATTGGTTACACCCTGGGACACAATGTGTACATAGACATAGCATTGCTTTGCAGGTATTATCAGCTCTGGAATGCCCTGTGCACCATCACTCACAAGTATACATGCCATGGCTGCATGTGATATCTGTGTGACACATAGACATCCATGTATGAGTACAATGTCTGTGTCCATAGTAGATAATAGTGGGCACGGGTGTAGCACATGCATGCTATGTACACACATGGGATGAGTGGTGCATGTTGACATGAAGGTATCCCAATGCTTGACATGGCCAGTGTACAGTGGTTATGGTGAGTGTGGGACATATTGCAGATATGTCAGTGCCAGACATGGCATGGCATGCTACACAACTGCAACATTAAACACCACACATACCCAATGTGTGTCAAGTGACCTATACACCCACTAGCATTCCAGGACATATATGTGACACTTTGGATGGTGACTGCTGTGCATATTGTGTATACTGGCATATGTAAGCACACACACAACATGCTATGCATATTGTGTATAGGTGCATATGTTTGCACACACACAACATTGAGGTGCAAATCACTGACTGCTATGACTAGTACTGTGGTCACTGTAACTGGTCGGGGTGTAGTACCCTGTGCCATCATCATCATGCATCCTGTGGTCACTCACAGTTACTAATGTGTGCAAGACCACCGCCTAGCATGCTGTACCTGAACTGCAGTGCTGTGGCTATGTTCACAATTACACAGACACCTTGTACATGGGTGTGTGAGGTGCCCAATAGGGAGCATTGCCTAACATGACTGTGTTATGTGTTGCAGAGTGTTGCACAGACCCATGATAGGCCTCTACCCATGAGGTACATCATGTGTGTGTGTGCATGACATGTGGGATACTGACATGTGACCTTACAGCGGGTGTGTGGTGATGCCAAATGTAGCATGTTTTCGTGTACTGCGTATGATAAACGTGTTATGTTGTGTATAGCTGTAGCAACTATGCATATCCAAGGTGTAGTACAGTGTTGCCACAATTGTGTCTGCTGCACGGTGCATTGTATGTGATTGAGGCAGCTACTGACTTTACTGAGATGATTAATGTCTCACAGCAAACATGGACAGCATGCATTATGCGTAGGTGTGTTACGTGTACATGGCCTACACCTCACCTATGACATGCACATTTCATTACTAATATTAAAGTGTTAACACACTCACCAGCATGTATCGTCTGCCCTGCTGTCACACCAGAGGGACCTACAAGAATATGACACAGTTTGTCAGTGGCCACAACTGTGGCATTGCTACTGTGAGTGTGCTAATCTACAGTGGAACAACAGTCAACAGTCACAGATGTGGAGATACTATTCCAAATATCAGTATTGCACATGAGAGGCAGCACAACTGCTAAACACACAGTACACATCTCACATAAGCATATTCTAACAATGCAGGTAACGGTAGTCTACAGCTAGGGCATATTACCTGCACACTCCATGTCGTCCTGCTGGGTGGCTCCGGCCTCCATGATGACACATGTGTGATGCTGTTGCTGCTGCTGTAGGCCAGGAGCCACCATGCTTAGGAGCAGCTCCTCCACTCTGGTGTGGGGGCAATGTATGGGCACCCCACCACCTGTGGCAAGCTGTTGCCTATGGATATCAGACGCATGCCGCTGGACATGTCTAATTAAATCACTGCAGTGATGGCGTACCTGCTCATATGTCCAGTTATGCATCCCTATGTCATTTACCCGGCGAACAAGATCTTGCCACAGTGCAGTACACTCATGCTGGTGCTGGTTGGCCCTGGAAAAAAGCAGGTTATAGTGCTGCATCAGGCTGGCCTGTATTTCTTGCTCCTCCACAGCTGTATATGTCGGATTGCGTTGATGAGCCATAACCCTGGAAGACAATTAAACCATATGTGTGAGCAAGTCATGTGGCACACTTAACATTATGAAGTACAGATATCACTTAACTGCCATATATAGCATCTGTCTGTCTATCAGAGGATACACACGTTCAATACCACATATCAGTGCTCAGCCCACAACTGTCTGACAGTGCCTGCCATGCTCCATACAACAAACCAGTATACACCAGTACTCGGCACACTGTTTGGGATACAATGCACAACCTCGCACCGGGGGTATATATCAAGCTAATGCATGAAGAAATATGTCATCCAATGCAATGAATGTAATGTACATTTACAGTATTAATAGTAATCCACCCTAGTCTTTGATGCCATACCCCTACCTAACATATGTGCATGGTTGTTAATATAGCTGGCATACTTCTGTAACAGAGTATACATGTTGCTAGGTACACACACATACCCTGTAACACACATGTGATTGCAGGTATGGTACAGGCATCATTACGCACACATTAGACATACATACAACACACAAATGTAAGCCAACACAGATGAGCATTACCTGTGTACCTTATAGTACTGTGTGCCCCTACTTACAGATACCTATGCCTGAGGTATGTAATCTGTGCAGACTACAGGAAACACACAAGACAGTGTTACCAGGAATGCGAACATACACCATACTGTGGTGTTTAGACCTACAGCTTCAGGTAGTACAACAGTTCATATGTGAGCTGGATTCACCAGCAGTACCACTTACTGAGCATACATGTATTGCTTCAGCCTACACTGGGACACCACAATCGTACACAAGGAACTACATCACAACATATGCCATCCTACTATGTCTGCATCCCAATAACTGAAACATCTTTCTCTGGCCTCACACCTAGGACACAAACTACCATGACAGACACAACCTCACACTAAGCTATCACACCTTTACAGACCTTGCACACAGTGTCACACTCATTCCACCTCACATAGCAGGTATTGCACTGAGTACATGTGTGTGTGCATTCTGTCATAGTTAGGTAATATGCTATTGGCCCTGGGCCTAGAGCAGCCTAGCCATATGCTACCCTGCCCTTTGACACACATGTAATGTGATTTCACTTGCTCCTGTCAAATGGATACACAGAGGTGACTCCCAGGGTACATTACCTATCTCCATAACATTCATCAGGGGTATGTATGACATCTACTAATGAGGAGCCTTGTTTGTTAATGCTGGGTGGTTTAGTCCAGAGTATGGCATATTTGTGTATAGGAACCTGTACCTCCAGCATGTGCTGTTTAGTGTGGTGACAAGGATTAGGGCCCTAGGTCATGCAGCCTGGAGGGATTGCGAGGTGTTGTCATGGTGGTTGGCCAACTGCTATGGGTGTGACATACCTATGTATGTCCGGCAGTGGTAACCTCTGGGTAGGCAGTATGCAACGCACTCTGGCTGTGGTTTTGTGAGTCAGTCTGCATAGGGCATGTGTTTGAGGGAATTATCAGTCTTTGTAAGGTATGTATGTGGCCTTTCAACTTGCTGTAGTTGTCATGTGAGGTACATACCACATGGGGCATTGTGAGGAGTAGAGGGGTACACTGACCTATATTTCCCTAGATGACACACCTTTTGTGATGACACATACCACGTAGAGAGATAACAAGACTAGTGTGGCACTGTGATTATCAAAGGGGAGCCTACTGTCCGCCTGTGTCCCATGTTCCCTTCTGACACCTTCAGTGTTAGGCAGGCTAACACTTATGTGGTAGTTACTGTGTAAAGTGTTTTGGAATGGGGTATGGCACTGCAGTATCAACACTGGTGTTCAGTCCATGCCTTGGTCAACAGGCACCTGTTGCAGTACATATGACCCCGTGTCTCTCTCTCTCTCTCTCTCTATATATATATATATATATATATATATATACATATCTATACATATATATATATATATATATAGGGAGTACCGGAGGTTGAGTAAAGTATATACTCAGGGATGGTTTAGGTGGGTGGTGTGATAGGTGAGTGTGCGGTAGTGTCAGACAGCGGGGTGTCATTAGAAGTAGACCCATATATATATATATATATATATATATATATATACATACATATCTATACATATCTATACATATCTATATATATCCATATATATCCATATATATCTATATATATATCTATATATATCCATATATATCTATATATATCTATATTTATCCATTATATATATATATATATATATATATATATATATATATCGATATCTATATCTATCTATATATGTATATATGTATATATCTATATATAGATCTATATATCTATATATCTATATATATATATATATATATATATATATATATATATATATATATATCTAATCTACATCTATATATATATATATATATATATATATATATATATATATATATAAAATCTATATATATATATATATATATATATATATATATATATATATATATATATATATATATACACACACACACACACATCTAAACATCCATTGCTGTACATATAGCTGCACATATAGGCACATATACTGCCCACCTGTCATGGATAGGGATGTCAATTATGCAACCGTTGTGAGACATGCGGTTATGTAATACTATTGCACAATGTTGTGCAGAATGCATTCTGCTGTCCTCAGGCCTCGCTGCCTGTAGCTCAGTCCCACAGCGTTTAATCACCACATGACATATACCGGCACTGCTTGCTGTCTGCAATGCCACAAACTACAACCTACGTACATATGTGCACATAGCAGCCTTCAACAACATACATATGTTCAGCCATCACTAACAGTGGCAGTATGTCCCTTGCCCTATGCAAATGTGCATATACATATAGATACAGACTTCGGTCACATATGGATGGTTCACGGTATGTAGAGTATCCTTCAGACACATCATTCAGGTGTCAGCAAATACATATCTGTTACATACCTTACCTTTGTATTCCTCACCTCCGTCTGTTGTAGGTGTTGATTGTTCTTGTGTTTGTTGGTTTTTTTTTTTGGTTTTGGCTTCCTCTGTGTGTTGGTCTTTCTTTTCAGTGTCTGTCTCCTACTGCCTGTTTGTATCCATCTGTCTGTCTGTCTCTCTCACTCGCGCTCTCAATCTCTCTTTCTCACACGATATTATTGCATGTGTGGACAGCAGATACAGGCTGCTTTTCTAGGTATCTGCACATGTGCATGTGATGGCCTCTGCACCAATTGGTGCCCACCATTTAGTATTTGCATTCAGCCTGCTGTGTGGTAATTGCAGTTCTCACTGTGATTTCAGGACAATGCTATAAAATGATAGGTTAGGTAGGCGTAGCCCATTCAGTTTTGCAAGGTGGGGACCATGCTTGTTTGCTGTGGACACTGTTGTGTTAGTCAGAAGGTTGGTATATGTCTCATATCTGAAGCTGGGTTGTAGCCAGTGAAATGCATGTTGTACTGAAACCTGACTGTTGCTTCTTCCAGTACACTCTTCTCAGTGTGTAAGTTTACTCACACCTCCTAATGCTAATACTGGATACATGGGAGTATTTACTTTCTTTTGGAATTAGGGAATTAACTGGCATACAACAGTAGTTATTGCAATGTATTCCTATGGCTTTCCTATTTTCCCTTTACATTCACTCCTTGTAATGCATGTTATATTTCTTTCAGCACCAAGTTTTTGTATATCTGCTGTGGCTTTGTGGTACGTCATGCAGACTGGTGAGTCCAAGGTGTGGGGTTTGAGACTGACAAGGGTATTTTATTTTGCTGCTGAGCAGTACAAGGGCCTTGTCATACAGCGTGACTAAGGCACTTTTAAGCAGTTGTAAGCGGGTTTGCACAGGTTTGCGTGGCGCTTAGCGATGCTAAGCTAAGCTTAGCTTAGCTTATTGTATTTTAGCAATACTAAGCTAAGCTTGGCTTAGCTTATCATATCTTAGCAATGCTAAGCTAAGCGCACACATGCGCACACTGGTGCAAACACTCTTACTACTCTTTACAAGTGCTCACTCCCGCTAACCCCCGTGCTCATTTCTTTGACATAAAAGGTGCACAACAAGGGGAAGACAGTAGGGAAACCAGCTTGAGATGTACACGATGGGTGTAGAGAAGGTCCATAGCTGCCCATTTCTTTACCAGCAACAGCTGTGCATATGCAATACATTAGGTGGGATATTTGAAACCTTACACCCCCGAGAGAGGGGAGAGGACAACTAAGTATGTTGTACTACCAATTATGAATATCAGGCACATACACTATTTGTGAACTGCTATACTGTCATTAGTATGTTACTCACTTCTGAACAGTTTGTGGTTTGTTTTTGTTGACATTAGCACAGTCTGTTCAGGACAACTGGACATATCTCTGTACTGTGTATGCCTACCTACACCCTTGGTTGTGCCTGACTACATGGGTATATAGTACCTTTGGGTAGGGGTGCAGAACTGCAGAGTGCATTATTTATTATCGTGTGATGTTTATCTTGCTGAACATGCAGAGTTGCTGTGTACCTCTAAGTCTATAAAGGCTAGTAATCTGTCTGAGTAGCTCCCACCTGTGGACATATCCAGATGGTAGACAGAGGTTAGCCTAGTGTTCATTGACTGTGCACCACACCAGTCTTTTCAGCACCTGAACAATGGTATTGTCACAGGTGGTTGCTAGCAATACATGGCTACATCCTTTGATATTTCTGTGTTGTACTCCTACATAAGGGCATGCTTGCGGAATTCATTCTACAGCTACTCGCAGAGTGTGTAACAGCAGACAGGCTGATATGCCTGTGTGTTTCTGACACATCCAGGCCTCAGAATACTCTCAGGTATATATTTGAACAGCCTCAGGGAAAGGTACATATCAGTGGGATACACCTGTGATATATTTCAGATATTTTGCAGTTGAGACTTTGGGGTATTCAGAGCATATGTATTACTACACCATTTCTGATGTGCAAGCAGTGTCTACTCTCACTTATTGACATTTATCATTAAGTGGGATTCCCTACCTTTCTGCCTACTGTTAGTACATTTCACAGAGAGTCAGAGGGGTACAGCTAACATTTGTTTGCAAATCAGGGATATCCCTGTAAATCAGTCACAGTTGGGAGGTCTGGCCTCTGACCTATTCAAATATGCCAGTGTTTATCCTGCTCTGATACTGTGTGGGGTTTGTAAGGTGCTACTGTAACATTATTCCCTACTAGCATGGCTGCTTCTCTTATCACACTCATGTAATGCAATTCCACAACAATTGCTGGTAAAGATCCACAGAACAAGCTTTGTGTTATGGCCTTCCTATTTTCCCTTTACATTCACTCATTGTAATGCATGATATATTTCATTCAGCACCAAGTTCTTGTATATCTGCTGTGGCTTAGTGGTACTTCATCCAGGCTGGTGAGTTCAAGGTCTGGGGTTCGAGACTGACAGGTGTATTTCATTTTTCTGCTGAGAAGTACAAGGGCCCTGTCATACAGAGTGACTAAGGCACTTTTAAGCAGTTGTAAGTGGGTTTGCACGATGCTTAGCAATACTTAGCTAAGCACACACATGCGCACACTCGTGCACCCCCGCTTACTACTGCTTAAAAGTGCTTACTCCCGCTAACCCCCGCGCTAATTTCTTTGAAAGAAAAGAAAATGGGGAGATAGGAAAGTGGTGAAAAAGGGGGCACAAAGAGGGAAAGACAGTAGGGAAACCAGCTGGGATGTGCAGGAAGGGTGTAGGGAAGGCCCACAGCTGCCCATTTCTTTATCAGCAGCAGCTGTGCATATGTTCGTAATTTGGTGTGAAATGTGTAACCTTCCACCCCTGAGAGAGGGGTGAGGACAACAGTGTATGTTGTAATGCCAATTATAATTCTCAGTTTACATGTCCGGCGGACATGTGTGCAAAATGGGCAGCTATGTATGGGGCGTAATTTTTTTGTGGGAACAGATTGCCCTTTTTTTTTATTTATTTTTTTTCAGGTGAGAGTGGAATGTGAGGTAGGGGATGTAGGTATATTTGGGGAGGTAGGTTGGGGAGGTAAACAGACAAGACAAACAAGATGCATACAGTGGCGGTATTTGACACATGGGGTGGGTGAACACAATTGACGGGGAAGGTTATTTGGAAATCGCAAGCCCATGAGCCCACAGATGGTAACAGTGGAACTGAAATCCCCACCGATGGGCAGTCACCACTGCACCTTCACAGCCCCCACGGTGGCTGTGCTGGGTGTTGAGTAGGATGGGCAGGCCCACCCGAGAGATGCGCCACTCTCACCTCGAGCTGGCGTAGGGGATCAGCGACTGAACGCTGGATCTCCCTACGCACCACAGCCCGGACTATTTGAAGGGTGACAAGTGGCCCTTCTCCACCCAGGCTTGCACGGTGGGGACAAGCCCCATCCCCTGCAGTGCTTCCACCCGAAGGTGGCACAGGACCAATGGAGGAGGGGAGCCCGGGCTGGGCACCGGAGCTGCTGGTGCCAGGTGCACTCGCCAACTGAGGAGGGACAGGTGGATCCACTGGGACCGGCCTTCCCATATGTTCTGTGATTAGGCCACCATGAATGTGATGTTTGAACAGGGCACATGCATCAACATGAATGCAAATATTTATAAAACAATAGGACATATGTCCCAAAAAATATTTAAGATTACACATACCCATTGAGGTGTGGAATTGCATGGTTTATGCACAAACAGTAGGGTGTAGAAAAGAAACTCAGTTAACATGTTAAAATTACTTTTACTCTACACTACATTCCTAGTGACTGCAACTGTATATTCCCTACATGTATTATTACACTTGCCACCATGCATTAGGTTGGGTAATGGGTTTGGCTAGTTCAATATATACTTGACCTATATCTGACATACTAACTGTCCAAGATGCTGATGTTACTGCTACATATTTCATGATTGCTTTTATATTTCTTTATCTACATTGGATGTTTTCACATGACATTTTCACTTAAATTTGTACAGAACCCTGCATTTATGGAAGCACACTCACATTTCTGGGGAACATATTAGTATGCTACTCATGTGCAAGATTTACTTATGCATGCCAGCCAGTAACTGACTGTTGAGGACTGTATATATGCTTCACAGCTACTAGCACTTCCAACACCCACTTTAGATGGGACTGCAGAACTCTGGGTTGCCAGCACTTTTTAAAGCAGTACTGTTTGTATAATGCAAGGGTACAACAACAATTCAAACTAAGTGACACACACTCCAGGTTTTAAACCTTTATTACTGACATTACACACTTTTTCACAGACTCACTCCTTTATTTGTTGTAACAGTGCATATGGAAGACATATTCAAGACAGATTAGACCTTTATTAATGGGTTAGAACACACTTTTTCAGGCTCAGTCACTTATGTTATATGACAGTACCTGCAGAGATTTTATTCCAGACATATGTTACCTTTCTTAATGGGTTACTACGCTCTTTTTCTAGCTCTATGAATTGTCGTATAACAGTACATGCAGAGGACTTATTCAGGCCATTTTATGGCTGTATTATTGTACTACAACACTTTATTTCATGCTCTCTCCCATATTTTATATAACAAAACATGCAAAAGAATCACTAACCTGCCTGGTGGCGCAGCCTTTGCAGCCTATCAGCATAGGCTTGCTGATTCACAGCACGGTCACCTGCAGCTGTAAAGTAAATGAAGGGATATTGAGACATACCTATCCGTTATACCAACTCAATTATCAATTCTTACATACTGCATTCAATGGCTACATACTCAGTCGTGGGGCATCCTGCATCCCACGGGCCTCCTGGATCCATTGGTTCAAGCGGTCCTCCTTCCATCTCTTCAGGTCTGCATGGTGGTGACGGACCTGCTCACCAGTGCGAGGAACGCCTGTGGCAATGGTGAGGTCATCAGCTAACCGGTTCCAAGCCTCAGCCTTGTATTCTGTCCCTTGGAACTGGCCCTGTAGGAGTCTGGACTCATGATGGTGGACAAGGAGCCAAACCATATATTTTAACTCCTCGATGCCCCAACGCTGCGCTCGGAAGCGTGACCCCTCTCCTGCACCTGCCATTCTGACTGCAAATGTGAGCTACTATCAGTTATGGCGAGTATTCCCGCCTATGGGACTTAAATATGCCGCATTTCCCACACTTTTTTCTGATTGGCCATTTTTGAGAATTCTAAGCTGACTGCAGACCTGCTTAGTAATAGTTAATCTACCATTTCTAAGTATATGTATGTTAATAGTGGCTGTTTCTCCTAAGCTGTCATGGCTTAGTGGTTCTGTACTGTGATTATGATGCACAGGGTCCTGGGTTTGAACCTTGTCATTCTTTTATTTTATTACTGTCTAGACAGGCTAGGGGGTGTGGCTGCGTTTAAGCAACTTAGCTCTACGTTGCTCCCCGGTGCCCTACAGTGCCCTGGTTGACGCGGCGCACACGTCCGCGCAAACACATTGCGTTGGGTAAAGTGCTTTTAAACTTTGGCCAACTCTATTGCGCTGGGTAAAGCGCTATTAAACTATGGGCAACTCTGTTTAGCTGGGTAAAGCGCTATTAAACTATGGGCACCTCTGTTTAGCTGGGTAAAGCGCTGCTTAAGAGCAGGCTATTATATATCTGGATCCTTTAAAAATATATATTTTGTTCACTGATACATTGGCCATTTCACTGCTTTTAATAATATTTTAATCATGTATGTCTGGTATTATTTCAAATACTGATTTAAAACATAAATAAGAAGGGGAGTGGTGGGACTCGAACAGTGAATGCCTCTTCTTTGTGAATACACTCTATCATTATGCTATTGCTATTTGGCTTAGTTTGCATAAGTAGTTTTTATATGCTCTTCAATGTCACAATTGCTAACTGTGGTTAAGCAATGGGCACACCCGTGCAAACAAGCGCAAATACGGGCGGCTATATCGTGGATTTAAAAAAAATAAAATTAATTTTTTACGTTTTATAACTGTGATGGGGGTTTACTGTGTCAGGGAGTGTGGTGTTGGCTGCAAGTACATTTGAGCGAAATCGCTCTTGTCTGTTGACATTATGCTTTTTAAAACCTTGAAGGGGCGTGGACATTTAGACTGCTCGGCAGTCAGACACGCCCCCTTCTTTCCTACTCAGTCCGTGTAAGAGTTACGGATGAGCGTGCCCTCATGAATATTCATGGCACGCTGACATCATACCGTATTAAGTCTTACACGGAGGTTTCGTGAATCCGGGGGTCAGTTTATGATTCTTCGCTTTACTTATTAAACACTATCCAAAAGGAATGCGTACTTCCATGCTTACCTACATACTACATAATGTTCAGGCTATCATGCAGAAATGCAGATAAACTACATATATTTTGGAATCTTAAATCTGTGTAATTTTATTGGCAATCCCTGCAAAATAGAATAACACAACTGAAGATTTTTTAATGACGTGTATTGATGTTTGCAGTTTTTCTTTTTAGACCCAATCATATCAATATAAAGATTTTCTTCTTTCTATATTTTCATTACTAAAACTTTATGTAAATTCTTCAAAGACTAATTGAGGGACTTTGTGACAATGTTTCCTAAATAGCTTACAGCCTGCAAACCTCTACCTATGTTAAAGAAATACTTCTCTGACCAGCAAAATGAATGAAAAATTATCATTTTGTAATTTCTGTGGCACTTTTTTCATAAGCTTCTGTTGAACGAAAGCCTTGATAAGTCAGACTTTCTTGGTAAACATATGCACAAAAATAAATAAATACATTCAGACCCTTATAAGGTTACATATGTTGCTGCAGATGCAATATGATATTTTTACCCTTTTATATAGGCATACGCTCCTAGTTGTTTTAAATTTGTTCCATGATAATAGGCCTTTATGCAATGGCACTATATTTACTAATTGGTATGCATTTTTATAGGTTCATAGGTTCATAGGTTGATACTAGGCTATCTGCCCTAGGGCATTTATAAGCCCAGCCAGAGTATGTTTGGCTTACACCACCCTTTTAGATTAGTTGACTGTGCCTCTGTATAGTAGGTCACAGAAGGTAGCCCTTTTAAGGTTTGTTTACTGTACCTCTGTCAAGCAGCGACACAGAAGAGATCCCAGGGGTAAACTTATGATCTCCCATCCATTCATCAAGATTTCTCTTGAAGAGGGTCAGTGAGGGGCTCTGTCTGATATGGATTGGGATTTTGTTCCAGAGTGAGAGGAGCCTCTGGGATATGAATCTGTCCCTCCAGCATCTCCTATTTATTTCTGTGCTGAGGTTCAGGTCCCTGGAGCATGTAGCTCTAAGGGATTTAGATTTCCTGAGGTGAAGCATGTCCATTAATTCTGGGTTGGACATGGCTTTATACGTCAGACACAGATCACCTCTGAGTAGGCGGTACACAACTGAGTAGAGCTGGAATTTCTTTAGCCGAACTGCATAGGGCATCTGTTTGAGCCCCTTGATCCTCTTGGTGAGATACTTTTGGGGTCTTTCCAGTTGCTGAAGATGTCGGGTAAGGTACATCCCAAACGGGGCATTGTACTCAATTATGGACCTGATAAGTAATGAGTAGAGGGGCACAATGACCTCTCTTGATCTAGATGTGAACCCTTTCATGATAAGGTGGACTATATAGAAGGTCTTTCTAACCACTTTGGCAATGTGATTGTCAAAGGAGAGATTGCTATCTACTTGGGTTCCCAAGTCCCTAATTACTTCTTCCGTACTTAATGGGTTACCACCTATGTGGTAATTTGTGGGCACTTTGTTTTTTCCAAAGAGGATGACTATGCACTTTTTGGCATTTAGCTTTAGGGCATGGCTCTGGCACCAGTTATCCGTCTTTGTGAGACCCTTTTGGAGGATGCTTTTGTCAGTCAGAGAGTCGATTATAGCACCCAGTTTGCAGTCATCTGCGAACTTGGTCAGCCATAGTCCACCCGTGTTAGCCTGTATCTCGGAGAAATATATACCGAACAAGAGAGGTCCCAGGACTGAGCCTTGTGGGACACCACTTGTAACTGGTTTAGAGTCTGACATGGCACCTGCTATTCTGACCATGTGGGTTCTATCCCTGAGCCAGTTTGCAACCCATCTTGTGACATAGGGGTTGATATTTAAGCTGGTGAGCTTATTTATGATGCCCAAGTGGGGTATTGTGTAAAAGGCCTTTGTGAGGTCCAGGTAGGCTGTGTGGACTACCTTCCCTTCATCTATGGCTTTGGTAACTGTTTCAAAGAAGTCGACCAGTTTCAAGAGGCAAGATCTGCCCTTAACAAAGCCGAATTGGGTAGGATCCAGTGTCTGGAGGTTCCCAATGTCTTTGTTTATGATTTCCATGATGATGCGTTCCATAGCTTTGCAGACCAGGCTAGTCAGGATTATAGGGCGATAGTTTCTGGGTTCTGTTGTGGCACTATCTTTGTGGAGTGGGACCACTGTTGCTGTACGCCATTCCTTGGGAACATATCCTGTAGTCCACCAGACAGGTCTCCTGCCTTTGGAGGAGTGAGTCTTGGTTTTATTTGGGATAGCATGCTCCATGCATTCCTGTAGGTGTCCATAGAATGCTTTTGTAAAGGATTCTGCATTTTGGGCCGTATTGTCCACTGGCCCAGGGGCTTTGAAGGATTCCACCTCAGTTTTGAGAAGTGTGAAGTTTGCTTTTGAGAAGTTCTTCACTGTGGTTTCCTTGGTTAGGGGTGGGGACGGAATATGGATGTCCAGTGAGATTTGTTTATGGTCTGATCTTACCAATGAGGGGTATACCTCTGGTGTGGAGCATAAAGACCCCATGTTGGTGATGACCAGATCCAGTATGTTTTCCCCTCTTGTGAGAGTTGTGACCAGTTGTTCCATAGCATTTGAGTTTATAAATTCTAGGAACCATTGGGCGAGGGTGTTTGGGCTTGAGTAGTTTTCCCAATCGATGTTTGGGTAGTTGAAGTCACCCAATATAATAGTGTTTGGAGAGACCTTCATATTCTCCAGTGTTCTCAGGAAAGCTGAGTGAGGTTCCTGTGTTTGGGAGGGTTGTCTGTAGCAGGCTACAAACTGAAAGGCAGTTTTGCCCACTGTTAGTTGCACATGGATGGTCTCTGAAGCTTTGTGCAGTGCCACTAGCCTGGAGATATGGGTATCTTTGATAAATATGTATACTCCCCCTCCTTTTGTGGTTCGATCCGAGTTTTGGGGCTGGAAAGCATGGTATGAAGTATAGCCTGGTAGTGCTGGGGTGCTCTCGGGAGCCTTAAACCAGGTTTCTGTTACTGCACAGATATCGATATTCTCCATACTGAGGATAGTCTCGAGTGCGTGCATCTTGAGGTTTAGACTTCTGGCATTGAGAAGCATTACCCTTAGTTTTTTTTTCTTTGTGTTGTCTATGGGGGTGGGTTTGTCTTTTGAGCCTTGCCTAAAAAGGCACTATGGGGGAGTCAAGAGCCTTAGCCAGTATTCGAAAACCCAGGGGTGACAGGTGCAAGCCGTCCCTAGTGAAGCAACGTGGCTTGTCGAGCATGTCTTCCCAGGCTGACAGACACTGGATCCCCTCTGAATGACACCAATACTTTAGCCAATTGTTAAAATTGATCATTTTGTCTTTATACTGTGGCATCATTCTTGGTGAGGGTAAGATGCTACTCAAGGTCAGGGTCATACTGGCCTGGGCTACATGATCAAAGAGCTCCTGTACGTCTTTTTTCATGTAGTCCAGGGAGGTACGTCTCAGGTCATTCACACCAGCATGGACAATAACGGAGTCATACTTATACTTGCTTTGGAGTGACCCAAGTGCTTGTGTTATGTGGCGGATCCTGACACCCGACAGGCAGCTTACAGTGACCTTCTCCTTGTTCAGCCTGGTGAGTGGGATGTCAGTGTGTCTGACAATAGAGTCACCTATTACAAGTGTATTAGGTGTGTTGTTTAGTCTTAAGGGCTGTGACTGTGTGGCACACTGACTTTGTGAGCTATGTGCTACGTGGATATCATTTCGTGGTAGGTGTTGCTTGGATGTCTGCTTTGGAGGTCTCTGCTGCTTAGGCAGATTTTTATTTAGAGCCTCTGAGTATGTTTTTGTGTGTTTATGTGTTTGGTTTGCTGATGCGATAGGTCTATGTGAGACTGGATTTGTGGTGTGTGTGGTTACCTTCTCCTCCTGACAGGTTGTGCCAGTACTGGGTTGAGAGAGCTTAGCCTCCAGTTTGGCTATATAGTTGCATCTCTCACATATATTTGAGCTTGTTGGGAGGAGGAGAGGGTGGTCTGTATACATAAGGCAGTTGTAACATTGGCTCAAGATTCCCAGATTCACCAGTTGGACTGGAGAGTAAACTCGAGATTGTCCTTTGGACATGCCTGAATAATATAGGGAACTACTTATTGACTGATCAGAAAGAACCAATAGGGAGCAAGTGCTTTGAAGGAGTATAAGAGGATGTAGTGCTTTAGTTTGTGTTTACCTATGAGATTACTTATACGAGCAAGTGCAGGGCTTTAGAATGAAAATAGAGTGCTTAATTTGAGATTTAGAGCAATTCTAAGGGAAAAAGTGAAATTTACAGAACAGATGTGACTAGTTCCTATGAATGTGCTTACTTGTATGTTTTTTTGTTTTTATGACTGTTAAATTTTTTTTTTAGTGGATTGTAAAAGATGTTAGTAAAAATTATTCCTGACAAAATATATGTGGATAAGAAATTAAGCATGCATGAGTGTACTGACTTTCTGTAAGGACAGGTGTTGAATATTAGCTTGCATGTTCAGATATATAAAATTAAGAAGATTTAAATTCAGAAAGTGCTGAGGTTCTCTCTTGGAGCCCCAGTATGTCAAAATGCAAATAACTAATATAAGACATTTAGAAACTGGGTACTAAAATAGAGAAATATAGGTAATAAATTACTGACAGAGATTACAAAAGCTACAATCATTCTCTGAATAATAAAAGAACCTGGTACATGTTTAGAAAGTCAACAGTAATTCTTTATAGGTATATACTAGGCTAATGATCACCAGAGCCTTTATAAACCTAGCTGTGCAACCCGACCCAGTTTTGTCCCTGTGTATCATGGACATTTATTAGGAGGGGGCTATGCTAGCAAATTTCTATAGGTTATATGAAGGGGTATGTTCATTTGTGCATTACTTTCTGCCTCTGTCTATCACAGACATGGGGGCTTTAATGTAAGATAATGTCGAATTTATTAAGAAAATACCAGTAACATACGTGTTTGCTCCACTATACAAATTAGACTCTATTTTTTTATTTCTTTTAGTGCTATTATTGTCTTCCTATGCATGGTAATAAGATAAACTAAAAATGGCACTTAACAACAGCATGTACATATCTGAAATGTTGTCGAGATTGGTTAAAAGGAGTATTAATCCTCCAACATTAACAAAAAAAAAATTAGATAAACATTTTGGAAATAAGTTGGATTCTCTTAACTGGAAAGAAGGCATACAGGTGATTTCCACATCTAAATTTTTTTAACTGGGCTTGATTCGAAGGGATTAAAGAAAAAGAAGCTATGATATTATGGATGGAAAAGCCACCTTTGATAGCAGAGTCATGTTAGCATTCTTTTCTGAATGAGTTGTCATTTCATATACAAAGTTTTAATCATGTATTAATACACTCGTATAACTTTGGGTCTGTAACTGGATGGATTTGCTGCATTAAAAATGCACTAGTTAATCTTGTGTCTTCTTTGTGCTCAGTAAAGAATTAAAGAATTCCTTAATGGAAAAGCAGGAATAAACTTCGCAAATAAAAATAAGTTTCATCAACGATAGCTGACCACACCTTTTGAAACTAAAGGAGAGCTGAATGTGTTTGGTTTATATTAAAAAAACACTGTTTTATATGTATATATGTATGGATCTCTATCACTTTATTGAAGTTCCAAAACTCAGAAAACCATATGGCCAAGACCATATGTCTGAAGTTTTGGAACTTTGAAACAATAAGAAAACACAAAAAAATAAAATAAAACAACTTACCTTTATGTTTTTCAAGGGGGCAAGCCCCGCTACACCCCCCACACCCCCGTAACTTAAATACTGTATACCAACTCCGAGATTGCATTACAGTGAGGAAAACAGCAAATTCTTAAGTTCCGCGCTATACGATGATCTCCATAGGAAGTGTTGAGAGTTCCAAAACATCAGACATATGGTCTCAGACATATGGTCTTCAGAGATTTAAAAGCCCGCATTTGCACTTGTTTCCCCCCTTTCCTGTAACTAGTTTAGTCCAGATACAGATTCTTAGTTTTAGCACTTGAATTTGCTTATTCAGAACTTGTAAGCACTAAATAACCTACTAATTACTACAGCACTCAACCTTCTTCATTACCTAGAGGAAAACAGTTTTGGTACTTACTTTCCTCACTTGCTTAGAGAAAAACAGTTCTTGTACTCACTTTCCTCACTTATCTAGAGGAAAATACTTTTTATTCAGGCATGTCCAAGGGTCAGCTCCCAGTGTTCTATCCTGTCTCTCTGATGAATCTGGGCATCTTGGGGCAATGTAGAAATTTCCTCATGTACACAGACAACCCTTTCCTCCTACCACCCAACACTACAACCTGTGAGAGATGCACTTATCTAGCCAAACTGGAGGTAAAGCTCTCTCCAATCAAGACTGAATTTGACAGTCAAGAGGAGAAGGTAAACACTTGCACCACACCACACTCATCATATAGTCTCACTAAATCTACACCACCAAAATCCACACATAGAAACCCAAAAACATTCACGGAGGCTCTCAGTAATAATCTGCTCAAGCAATAGAGACCTCCAAAGCAGAAATGCAAGCAACCTCCACCCCCCAACACAACCCAAATGACACATAGCCCGCAGACTCGGTGTGCCACTCAACCACAGCCAATAAGGCAAAACAAAGTACCCAACACACTAGTCATAGGTGACTCTATAGTCAGGCACACTGATGTCCCACTCACCAGGCTAAACAAGGAGAAGGTTACTGTCAGCTGTCTGTCGGGTGCCAGGATCTGCCATATAACCCACGCACTCAGGTCACTCCAGAACAAGTACAAATATGACTCTGTCATTGTCCATGTTGGTGTGAATGACCTGAGATGTACCTCCCTGGACTACATGAAAAGAGACATGGAAGAGCTCTCCGATCTTGTAGCCCAGGCAGGTATGACCCTAGCCCTGAGAAGCACTCTGCCATCCATCAGAATGATGCCGCAGTACAAGGACAAAATTATTGACTTCAACAATTGGCTAAGCTTCTGGTGCCATTCTAAAGGGATCCAGTATCTGTCTGCCTGGGATATCATGGTCAACAGACCACGATGCTTTGCCAGAGATGGCCAGCACCTGTCAACCCTGGGATTCTGGATACTGGTTAAGGTTCTTGCCGCCCCTATTGTGCCTTTTTTAGGCAAGGTTCAAATGACAAATTCACCACCGTAACAGGAACAGCAAGCAAAAACTGAGGGTGATGCTACTCAATGCTAGAAGTCTAAATCTCAAAATGCACTCACTCAAGGCACTCCATAAAATGGAGAACATCGATATCTGTGCAGTGACTGAGACCTGGTTCAAGGCTCCAGAGATCACCCCTGCACTACCAGGCTATAACTCATACCACACTTTTCGGCCATGTAACCTGGACCGGAACACCAAAGGCGGAGGTGTGTCCATATTCATTAAGGATATCCACACCTCCAGGCTAGTTGCTCAGCATAATGCAGCCAAGGCTATCCAAGTGCAACTAACTCTGGGCAAAACTGCAATCCAAATTGTAGCTTGCTACAGATCACCCACCATGCCCCATAATTCCCACTCCTCTTTTCTTGATGTACTGGAAAATGTTAGGGTTCAACCAAACACCCTAATAATGGTCGATTTCAACTACCCAACCATTAACTGGGAAAACTACTCATGTACCAACTCCTTCGCTCAACGCTTTCTGGAATTCATAAACTCCAATGCCCTGGATCAACTTATCCACACCCCCACCAGGGGCAACAATATCCTAGATCTAGTCATTACCAACATGAGTGACCGATGTTCCACACCTGAAGTCAATGCCTCATTTGTCCGATCTGACCATAAGCTAATTACCCTAGATATCCACATCCTGCCCCCACCCCCATTAAGGAAACCATGGTAAAAAATTTCTCCACAGCCAACTTCATGCTTCTTAAGACAGAAGTGGTGAACTTCATGACACCCATGCAGATGGGCAATACAGTTACAACTACTGAATCCTACACAATTGCACTTTATAAGCACTTACATGAGTGCATGGATCTTGCTATCCCAAACAAAACCAAGACACTGTCCTCCAAAAAAAAGGAAGCCAATCTGGTGGTCCTCTGCCATAAACAAACTGTACAACAGAAGGAAGAAACTGTTCCAGAAGAGAGTAAAATCCAATGAGTGGAGGAGCTCCCTGGTCAGCCTCAGTAAGAAGCTGTGATCCCTGATAAAATCCTCCAAAGCTAGTAATGAAAACAAAATTGCCACTGTTTATAAAGACAACCACAAAACATTCTATAGCTATGTCAAGAATCTCAGTGGCAACACTCAGATCTGCTCTGAGTTACAGCACAATGGCACTAAATATACAGACCCAACTGATATTGCCAACATCCTGGCAGATAGGTTCAGTGCTAACTTTACCACCCTCTCTCCCCCTAAAGAGCCCATCTCTATACCGGAAGAATGCAAAGTTCCTGTAATCACGGCTGCACAGGTAAAAACCATACTCTCCAAAGCCAAGAACACAGCATCCATGGGACCAGACAACATCTCAGGCTGCGTTCTACACGAACTACAGAATGAATTGGCATCCCACCTAAATACCATGTTCAATCATAGCCTCACCTCAGGCTTTGTGCCTGCTGAATGGCGCACAGTGATGGTTATCCCACTCCACAAGGGGGGAGCCACCATGGACCCCAGGAACTACCGCCCCATTAGCCTGATAAGCCTGGTCTGCAAGGCCATGGAATGTATCATCATGGAACTTATAAGCAAAGACATTGATAATCTCCAAACTCTGGACCCCACCCAGTTCAGATTTGTAAAAGGCAGATCATGTCTCCTAAACCTGAAACTTCTTTGAAGCAGTCACCAAAGTCGTAGACAAGTTTAAGGTGGTTCACACAGCCTATCTAGATCTTGCCGAGGCTTTCAACACCACCCCCCACTCTGTAATGATAGATAAACTCACTAAACTAGGTATAAATCCCTATGTCACAAGATGGGTTGCCAACCGGCTCACTGACTGAACCCATACTGTGAAAGTAGTAGACTCCAAATCTAACTTCAGACCAGTGACAAGTGGAGTACCACAGGGTTCAGTCCTGGCTCCTCTCCTGTTTGGTATCTACTTCTCTGAAGTACAGGCTAACACAGAAGGTCTTTGGCTAATGAAGTTCCCAGATGACTGCAAACTAGGAGCCATAATCGAAACTCCTAACGATGTGGACATCCTACAAAAGGGCCTCACTGAGACAGATGCCTGGTGTCAAAGCCATGGCCTCAAGCTCAATGCCAAAAGGTGCATTGTCATCCCCTTTGGTAAAAACTCTGTACACGTGAACTACAACATAGGTGGTAGTACACTTAACACCAAAAGTGTGACAAGAGACCTTGGGACATAGGTGGACAGATAATCACATTGCCACAGTAGTCAGGAAATCCTTCTACGTGGCACACCTCATTACAAAAGGTTTCTCATCCAGAAAAAAAGAGGTCATTGTTCCCCTCTACTCATCACTCATTAGACCCATTATAGAGTACAACGCCCCTTTTGGTATGTACCTCACAAGACATCTACAACAACTGGAAAGGCTGCAGAAATACCTCACAAAGAGGATTAATGGCCTCAAACAGATGCCCTACACAGACCATCTCAAAAAACTCCAGCTATACTCCGTCGCATATCGCCTACCCAGAGGTGATCTCTGCCTAATATACAAAGCTATGTCATACCCAGAGCTGTTGGACATGCTCCACTTAAAGAAATCCCAATCCCTCGCGCTACACGGTCTAGGGACCTAAACCTTGTCTCCACAATAAACAGAAAATGCTGGAGGGATAGATTTCTGTCCCAGAGACTTCCCGTACTCTGGAATAAACTACCCATCTATATCAAACAAAGCTCCTCATTAGCACTTTTCTAGAAAAAAATCTTGGTGATTGGATGGGAAATAGAAAATTCACCCCAGGGATCACCTCTGTGGCTCTGTTCGACAGTGGCACAGGAAAATAATTTTCTTGGGTGGCAAAAGCCAGGGTACCTTTTTGGCTGGGCTTGTATAGGCCCCAGGGCCGATAGCCTAGTACCTACCTATGAACCTATGAACTTATGATAGGGATCCACATATATATCTATATCTTTATATAAATATATATATATATATATATATGTATGTATATATATATATATATATATATATATATATATATATATATATATATATATATATATATATATATATATATATATATATATATATATATATATATATATATATATATATATATATATATATATATATATATATATATATATATATATATATATATATATATATATATATATATATATATATATATAGATAGATAGATAGATAGATAGTGATTAGTATGAATATGTATCACAGTTTTGAAGAAGTCTACCTCTGTTTAAGAAAAAAGCACTTAAAATATTGCTTGATGATTTCAGAATAAGTTATTTTGTTTAAGTTTGGCAATGTTACATGCTGGCTCTGTTATTTCACATTTCCTTGTATGTATTTAGGTATAATATCAGACACTGCTGTCCGTAGGAAGAGTTAGGATCTAAAAGACGTTAAGTATGGTAAAAGAGTATGCAGAATCAATCAACTAGTTTTGCGTACTTTTTACCACACTTTTAACATTTCTAGAAGGAAGAGGGTCTTGGGTTATATGCGTCAGCAACTTGAAGTTGTGGAATGTGATATTTTGCACTGGTATAGTATGAATTAATTAATTCACCTTCTATCAGAGATGCATGCTAGACTCAATTGTTTATTTTTGCCTTTACATACATACCCAGATTATAGTCATCGCTTGTATTTCTTTTTCCCTACGTAGGTTAAGGATTACATCTTTGATCTTAAGGATGTGATAGAACTGGGAAAACTGATGGATGAGAAGGAGCAGCAGCTTAAATCTGTTCGAAATTCTGGTTCTGGTTCCATTACTGAAGTACTGTGTGACAATGGCTTACTACCTGAAAAATTTGCACAGCTCTGCCATGATCCAGATGCAGAATCAGTTTGCAGTGAACTGAGTAAGTAAAAGCTTTCTGCAATATTTTCATTGCTACTATATAATGCATGATTGTCAGAGTAACACAATAACATACTTTTACAGTCATGAAAAAACATTATATATTCGCTTATAGCCATAACCGCTTTATCACTCCCACTACTAAACTTGTACTCTAACACCTTCCACATTCCGTCTCTCCTATATGATGCCCCACTTCTTACCAACCTTCAATCTTCTCTAAAAACAAAAGTATCCTCTTGTTATAACAACATTTCTAAGTTTGCTACCGGCTATATATCCTCCTCCCACCACTGCAATGCCCTACACAAACTAAATTTGCTCAAACTTCCCAACCATTAACCTACATTCAACTTAGTCAAGCCCATAAACTCATCTTTAATCCCTCCATCTGCCCCTCCCTTGCCTCCTGCTTCAAAATGCGCCTACCCAACAGACTTCTAAGATCCAATAACCAGAATTTACTTGAACTGCACAAGCCTGCTCATCCGCCAGGCAAACACCTGCTATCCTTTTCCCTAGCTCACTTCTGGAACTCCCTGCCACCTCTTATTTGTACTGCAGACGGCCACTCTGCCTTTAAGACCCTGCTTCATTCCCATCTCACAACCCTCTGGGAATGTTCCTGGTCTCATCCCACCTGACTCGCCTCTTTTTTCCCCATTTCTCACACTCCTTTACTTCTCTCTTCTCTTCATCATACTGAGCGTCTCTGACTACGACCATCTTCAGTTTTCTCATTTGCTCCTACTCTTGCTAATTGTCCCACCCTTCTTACATTCAACAATTAACACCTCTTATCTCCCTATTCTACTTTAACTCTGTTAAGATTTCAGGTTTAACTGTAATGCCAACCCTGCGTTATTTCACATTGTAACAAATCTAACAGGAATATTATTTTAATTGACGTGTGTGTGTGTGTGTGTGTGTGTGTGTGTGTGTGTGTGTGTGTGTGTGTGTGTGTGTGTGTGTGTGTGTGTAACTTTACCTTTTGCTTTTTTTGACTGTATTTTCACTCCAATCATGGATTTTTTGTCATGTTGTGCAATATCATTGGTCTTCAATAGTATTATATAAATGTCTTCATATTATGCACTTGTTCATGGAGCTTTCCTCCCCGGGACTCCATTGAAAAAGGGCTCTTCTTGGCCCAATGGACTATCCCGGTAAACAAACTGTAAAATAAACAAATAAATAAATGAAAACACCTTTTGCCAGGTACTGTAGTTACATCTGTAGACTACATATAGCTCTCAAGATTACGGAGAAAACCAGGGCATTCTTGCTTAGAGGTAGAGGACCACACTAATTCCAACACTGTTGATACTATCTTGTTGCTGTTTACATCTGTAGCGGTGGACACTTCTCTGTAGATATTCATTTTGACTGTGTTTTCCTGTATACAAGACAATATGTTTTTGATTGTTAAAAAGTGGGCACGTTTACATCGTTAATAGTTATTGTTGTAATGCATTAATCAGTCTTCCACTAGATGAAGAACACCTGCATGCAACCCTGCCTCAATCTAAGCTAGCTGTCGAATTTATATTTTTAAAAAATAATGCTTTTGATGTCCACCACATTTCCTGATACGTTCAGTATCTCTCATAAATTTACTGCATAGTTTACAAGGTCTGATCTTCCTTTCTACCTGAACATTCCCAAAACAGCTGTAGATTTAGCAGTTAGTGACTTAATCATGACAGTATCACAACATGGCTAGGAAGATACCATTTCAAAACTGGCTGCAGCATCAGCTGTATCAGCATGTATAACATCTAATAAGTTATGACCGTGTGTGTGCATTAATGATTTGTACTATTTCTTTCATAGGTTCATAGGTGTGTCCTAGGCTAATGGCCCTGGAGCATTTACAAGCCTTGCCCACAGAAGTGCCCTGGCACTTTTCAACTTTTTTAACTTTTCTTTTTTTTTTTTTTAACTTTTCAGTTAAATAAATCTTTTTCTGTACAAGAAGGTTTGACCAACAACATTCAAAATGCGTCAGGTAAATTCAGATCACTATCTAGTCTCTACAACTAAAGTCAAACAAATATAAAAAAAAAATAAATCTATGCTTGCTCAGGTGACTATTAGGAAGCCTGAATTCCCATCATTATATTTATTTGCATTGCTATCAAGTTTTTCATCTTGTATTTCTTGAGTCATGCAACAGTCTGGTGTACCGTCGCACATCTGCTCATATTATATCTATTTTTATCCTTTATAATGTCCAGTGACGGGCTAATTAGTCTTCACGATCATGTCAACTTCTTTACAGATGGGGGTGGGGATCCGTCTAGCTTCATCTTTGTATTACACAGAAAATCTGTTAAACACCGTTTTTCTGATGTCTCCAACTCTCTCCATTCACTTTATCACTCTGTCTCTCTCTTACTCTCTCTGTGTCTCCCTGTGTCACGCTGATATTCTTTGCTTCCCAGTGAGGACCAACACAAACTCCTTCCTAAATACCTCTGTTGGTCTTCTTATTGCTCATATTTCTTGTCTTCCACCTATATTAATGGAATGTCTTGTTTTTTTTTTTTCTTGGTAGCTGTACAACTTTCTCTTTCCAGTGAATGTTAATTTACATTTTTTTAGCTGCACCCTTGCCCCTTAATCTTCTTTGCCTTCCTAGATTGCTTCTTCCTGGCCCCCTGACAGCCCTCATTTTGTTCCCACCCTTCCCTGGCTGTTCAAACCCAGACCAATATTTTCAACTTTACTGTGCTCTTATTTACCATGTAAATAACAGTTACTAATTTACACACTATTCTCCTCTTTCCAGTCTTTTTTTAAATATCTAAAGTTTCACTCCATCATTTCCATTTTAAACAACTCTGATTGCTCCAGAATATGAGATGTCCCTTTCCATTTTTTCCTCACTTTGAAAATGCATGCCTCAGTAATCCTAATTTCCAAACAAATGTTCTGTCTGGTGAAGCTGTCTTCCCTAACATAGTAATACATGTTAACCTTAACCCTAATCCTAACACTGCCCCTAACCATAGAGATTACCTTTAAAAAAACTCCGACACTACCACTATTCAGAAAAATCTGAGCTGAATGATTGCTAGGGTTATGGGTACTACAAAAGGAAATGGAAATTTGTTTCCTTTTTTGATGAACTGGACATTACTAATGGAAGCTGTCAGTATAATGAACTGTCAGTATGTTTCAGTTGGTGTTTTTTGTGTCAATCATTCATTATGTATATATACATAGATAGATAGATATGCCCTCCTTTCTGTTAAAAGGCTTGTTAGTCAGATCAGAAATGCAGTACGCATTATCATTGACTAACATTATCATTGACCAAAACAATCTGTAGCTGCTGGGATCATGGAAGCCCCTTTTCTGCCACGTTGCATAATCTCTGAATCAGTGTACATTTAGTCATGGGTGTATGGGGGACTTGGATGCAGGTATTTTCACCCCCCCTTACAATAAACTCCTTAAAAGGAACCTATCTTAGTTTCGAAGTACACTTACAGACTTCATTTATTGTGTGTCTAATAATTTAGTGGTTGTCAGAACTTCTTTTGATGTAAAAACTGTTGCTCACTTGCCCTATAAATGTATATTTTCATGTAGTGGCTACCCTGACATCTACAAGCATCAGTAGGGAAGGTAGGAAATTCCTTATTTCTTATTTCTTTTCTCTCCAGCATACTCTCCATCCTCTTTTGTCTACTCTCATTCAAAATCCCATGCCTGGAAACTCTTCTGTCTCTATTAAACATCCTCCATCCTCAACCCCCTTTTCCCATTTTTGCACATGCGGTCAGGGTGTCACTTAAACAGTGACAATTGTCTAGAGCCAAGGTTTACACCACCGGGTGGCTAGCCCTGCTGCAGTAGTTCATCCTTACCACACAATCACACATACACCCAAAACACCTACTGCATGCATTTGGAATGTGGGAGGAAACTGGAGCACCCTGAAGAAACCCACGCAAACACAGGAAGGATATGCAGACTCTGCACAGAAGGCACCCCAACCAAGAATTGAACTGGGGAACCTCTTGTTGTGAGGCAACAATGCTAACTGCTGCATCACTTCTTACTCATACCTAATGCTTCATTGTCTTCTTCTATTAAGCTACCTTTGTCACTATTAAACAATACACTGTAATGTTTTATCATCACTTCTTTGTACAAACATATGCCTATTTAAATGTTATACTTAAATTGCTTTTAATAATCATATATCAATATACTTTCTACAATGATGTTATTTGGGTGGCGCAATGGTGCAGCAGTTAACATTGTCATCTCACAGCAAGAGGTTCTCCAGTTCCATTCCCGGCTGGGGGTGCCTTCTGTGTGGAGTCTGCATGTCTTTCCTGCATTTGTGTGGGTTTCTTTCAGATACTCTGGTTTTGTCCCACAGTCCCATCTGGAGCTTTTCTCCCTGGGCCTACCTCCACTGAATATAGGCTCCGTCCTAGTCAGACTTTCCCAGTCAACAAATATTAACTAAATAAATAAAATAAAATAAATAAATTTGCTTCTTTTATGTAAAAAAATGATTTCATAATGTTATGTATATTCTTCGTAACTGTATTTACAATATGATTACTATAAGGACATCTAATTTACTTTTCCTGGCACTCAGCTGAGAAAGGGCCTTGCATAAACCATCTGGACCAGTCTGGTAAACAAACACAAATAAATAAATAAATAAATAAATAAATAAATAAATAAATAAATAATATAATATAATATAATCTCTAGGCAACACAACCATAGAACAAGTATATGAAACTAAATTACTTGGTATTATCATAGATAAAAACATGACATTTGATTAGTATATAGCTTACATCGTAATCAAAACCAACAGAAATCTCTGTCCAATATACAAAGTAAAGGTGTTATTATTACTAACAATTGCTAAGGTTTTTCTCCTCTGTACACTACTGCATACATCCTCAATACTTACTAACATTAAAAGACTAAATAAAACATACTTCAAAGTAACTGACTTTGAAGCCAACTTACCTAACAACATTCACAGTTGTCTAGTTCTTAAAAATACTCAACAGTTTGAAATCTAGTATGTACAATATAAATTTCTAAATTAAAAGTTGTGCAATACATAATTTTTTAACTTAAAAAAATATATCCGCTGATTAGTCACCTAATGAAAATCTACAAGCCAAATATTTCTATCAATTGTCCCAACAAAATGCTGCTGCAAATAAAACACCTTATTAACATTTTGGCGATTCCTTCTTTTCACTTTACACAGCAAAGATATCCAACACCCCAGTTAGAGATACATTTATTCCTGAACAAACTAAAATAACTGATATAACAACTAGAACTATTCCTGTTCCATACATAATAACCCATAACATGCCTTGGTTAATAGTGTAACACCTTTAACCACCTATGGTCACAAAAACTTCCGTAAAAAAGAAGAAAAGAGGTAAGTGCCCCAAAAAAAGTATAACTACCAGATCCAACAATGTATAGGGCACTTGTAGAAGGACAACCTCCTCTCCATTTACAGCAAACAGTTTATTAATCCAAGTCCTTAAGCACAAACAAACAGACAACTACAAAGTCATGCACACATTAATGTTTAATGTTTCACCGCATTTTCGTTCTATACCAAACTTCATCAGATAAAAACACTTCTCCCTAATCATTCATTATATATCAAACCTAAGACTGAAGTCTGAACGAAAACACAGTGAAACATTAAACGTTAATGTGTGTATGACTTTGTAGTACTAGTTTCTCTGTTCGTTTGTGCTTATGGACTTGGATTAATAAACTGTTTGCTGTAAAAGGAGAGGAAGTATTCCTTCTACAAGTGCCCTATGCATTGTTGCATCTATGGTAACACATAATACATAACCCTTTACCGTGACTGCAGTTCTGTTAAACCCAACCATTTCTCCCCTTATCATGATACTTTCTACTACCTAATATTACATTACTTTCAAATGCTAAGGTACTTATACTCTCCATATCAATGTACTTCTTACTCATACCTAATGCTTCATTGCCTTCTTCCACTAAACTACTTACATTCCCATATTGCTGTACTTCCTACTTAAACCTAATACTTTAGTAGGTTCTCATACTACAGTACTGATACTCTCCTTGTCACTCATCTTATTAACTTATTAGTTATTTATATACTCACATTTGCATACTGGGAAAGTTTGACTGGGTAATAAATACCCATTTTCAGTGGAGGCCCAGGGAGAAAAGCTCCAGGGGGGTATGTAACATTAAATAAAAGATTACTACAAATGTAATTTAAAAAAAAATGTATATACATATACAGTATGACAGCAGAGCATATAGGATAAAATAAAACATGAGGGGTGATATAAAAATAAAAGAGGAATAAAAAATGCCAATTAAATATGACAATCGGTATATACAAAAACTATTGGAAGTATAGTCTACTATGATAGGAAATAAAAATAAAAAAATGCAAGTCCACCTTAAGAGTGGGAAGAGGGTGGGTGTTGAAAGGTATAAACAGTATGATGACAGGATATGTTAACAAAAATATAAATTATTTGTTAATATACATCATACAGGTGAGGTACATCGGCACAGTCATGAGTTACTTGGGAATTCTTTGAGACAGGACTTAATAGAGTTCTGATTAAATTTAAGATAGAGTTCCATATTTTGGATATGCAGTGTGTGTATAAACTTGACTCCATAATTTTTATATTTTGGTTTATAGATTTCAAGCAGGATTTTGTCTTAAGAGTGCAGAGGGTGATTTGGGAGATAATGACGTACTAAGGAGACAGAAGAGCAGCTAACTGGATAATATACTATTTTATGAGTTCGAAGAAGCTGTGACTGTGCTAGTTGATACAGGAGTTTTAACCAGTTGAGAGCACATAATTCAAAGAAACGATCAGCTTAACATTGCAGGTTAGCTGCAAATCTTTCTATCTTATTACAGCATTGCTCCAGTTGTGATTTAAGAGAGATCTGGATCTCAGTCAAAAGAGGTGAGCAACAGAGAAGAGAAGATAAAACATGAATATTAGCTAGAGTGATTCTACTGAAAACAGAAAGTTTTTTGATCTATATAGTAGACTTAGCTTTTGACGAGTTATTTTTATACAGTTTTGTATGCGAAGATCAAATTTGAAGTTTTCATCTATGGTGATGCCAAGCAATTTGGGATGGGTAACTACTTTAATACCTGTATTGTTTAAAGAGGTAAAGTGGAAGTTCTTTTAGCATTGTTATGGGACTTTGGAAGAAATAGTAGGAGTTTAGTCTTTTTGGGATTTAGTAAAAGCTGGTTTTGATGTAGCAAGAGGAAAGCTGAGTTGAAGGCATTTTGTGTCATGGATTGTAGCTGTAGTGGACTGTCAGATGAGAGCTGAGTCATATGCATACTGAATAAGGAAAGTTTGCTGAGAAAAGATAAACAGGTGATTGATGAAAATGGTAAAGAGCAGTGGACTGAGAATAAAGCCTTGAGGAACACCAGTTTTAGCTAGGAGAAAGAAGATTAAGAAAAAGCCCATTTCACAAATGGATATCCTCAAATAGTTAGAGAACCATAGAAGAGTTAGTTTGCAAAGGTCCAGACAGGAAATTTGAGTCATTCTCATGTGACACTGTGTCAAAAGCTTCTGAGAGATGTAGAACAACAGAAGAGATGAACTTTCCTTGGTCTCTAGCCTTATTAGTGGTGTCAGAAAAGTTGTGGAGAGCTGTTGTGGTGTTACGGCCTGGTCAAAAACCATGTTGTGTTAGGGTTAGGAGATCATTTTGCAACAGGTAATGAAGGAGTTTATATACTTTTCTAGGATCTTGGAAAGGGGAACAAGATGGCAATTGTCCTAAAGTTAGAGATTTCAGAGGAGTTACCTCTTTTATGGAGGGGGAATAATGAGGATTTTTTTTCCACAGGGGAGGGACATGCAAGTCTTGAATATACTGTTAATGAGAATTAAGACTGGGTATGCTATGAAGTCTGCAATGAGCATAAGGTACTCAGGAGAGAGATCATCAGTGATGGAGAATAAGCTTTAAGTTTCTTTAGTAACTGTTTAACATATGATGTGGAGACAGCTTGGAGAATGAAGACATGGAGTTTTGAGGTCAATTAAATAGTTGGGGAAAGCTGGAGATAAGGGAGACTATGATGTCAATAAAGACATGTTAAATTTTATAGCTGTTTCTGAGGGAGATAAGCCCAGGTAAGGGTTTGGTGGTTAAGGGCAGCCAGGTTAAAAAATGTTTTTAATTGTGCTCCAAAGTTGACAGTAACCTGAACTTTGATCACCATGGTCCATTGCAGAGAGAAAATAATTCTGTGTAGCATGACTTATAAGTAGGGGCATGGCATCCCAATCTAAAAAGATCATAGCTGCAATATATTCAGTCCTCATTAGACCAATGTAACGCAGCTTTTAAGTAGGGGCACGGTATCCTGATCTAAGAAGATTATAGTCCCACTATACTTGACCTTCATTAGACCAATAATTAAGTACAATGCACCCTTTGACATGTACCACATCAGAGATTTGTGACAGCTTTAATCGCCAGAGAGATTCCTCATTAAAAGAATACAGAGTATAAATAATACAGCCTATGTGTACCTCTTTAAAGCCCTGTCCCTGTACTCAGCCTCCTACAGTCTACTGAGGGACGATCCAGCTCTGATGGATTTGCTACAGAGCTGTTTCCTAAGCCTATTCAAACACAATTTAGACCAATGAATGTGAAACGTAAATTCACTGCTGGCTTGTCGCCTGTGGCCCTTATGAACAAGGGCAGTTTGTAGTTGCCCTAAGGCACAGGCATATACCAAAGCCATGCTAGCCTGTGGGCATTGATAACTGGGAAAATTGGAGCATGAATGGCTAGGCTTAAAAAGACTCTAGGGCCGTTAGTGTAGTAACCTCCTATGATCCTTTGATCCTATACAGTTAAGTGACTTAAGTCTAAATATTAAAATGAACTTCCTTGAGTTTTTTTTAAAGTTTCAGTTTTTATTTTAAAATATATTGCTCATTTTTAAGCATCTTTGTTTTAGAATTAATTTTATTTACAGTTAAACTTTGCATGTTAAAGTTGCAAGTGTGTTTGTAAAAAAAAAAGAAAAAAAAGATTATATATAGTGAATTTTTACTGTCTACTCATTTTTCTGTAACCTGTAACCATCTCCATAACACTATGTCATGAAAGCTACTGGGAACTGATTTACATTCAAGTCAAGATAACTAAAAAAACTTCTATTGAATAGCATCTTCGTTATGATTTCATTACTTCACCATCATGTGCTACTTTTCAGTGTAAGGTGTTCTACCAGCAAGCCTAGCCAGAAACTTGCTTTTTCTAACAAGTAAGAAACTCCTAACTTCCTTTATTTTCTTTTCTTTTTCTTTTATTTATTTATTAACTTATTTTGCATTTAGCATGGGAACATAGTAATTTTTAGGTAGTGAAGCAATGTGAGTTTTGTCTTTTATGATGTCACATCAAGAGTTTTCAGCTCCCAGAAAGAAAAAAATCATGTGGTTGTCCTTAGCAACAACATAACTTGCAAAAATAAATAGGCATGTTTCCATATTAAACTGTGGGATATGGTGTTACATTTATTATGGAAGTTTTACCCAGGTTCAATGCTTGTTACTTGCTCTTACTCCAGAAAATGGCAATGCACTTTCAATGTTTATAAAACCTATGTCAAAATAAGTTAGATCAAAATTTAAGTGACTGCACAGGCACAAAAGCTTTTCATTAATATCAATAAAGGCAGAAAATGAAGAAGAGCAAATATTGTTGAAATCCTTGAAAAAACTGATCATTCTAGAGACATACTTATGTAGTAAATGTAAAAGAAAACGGAAGCTTATGGGAAGGTTAAATTAACATTTACGGTAATATCTCAGTATTTGGGTAACTGTTAATTTAACACATAAGATTGATGCACTCAGCTCAGAGTTGTTGACCAAACATGCCTTTTTAGATAAGCTGCCCTAAAACACTGAAATGTCTTATAAAATAAAATACACCAAGCATTTTAAGAACAGTAAAGTATAAAACCATCTCAGGTGCCCTCCCTCCAATAATGTATTACAGAGACATAAGTATGACTTTCATTCTTCTGAACTATCACTCAAGCAGGAAGCAAAATAACAACTGCAGTGACTTACAACTGATGCATTGCTATTCAGTACCAGATTAACAACCTTCCAGTTGTATAATACATGCAGTAAAGTGCCCTGGTACAGCAAAATACAAAAAATACAACACACACACACACACACACACACACACACACACACACACGCACACGCACACGCACACGCACACGCACGCACATACACACACACACACACACACTCACTCACACGCATGCACATACTTAACTATATTTCTATCTATCTATCTATCTATCTATCTATCTATCTATCTATCTATCTATCTATCTATCTATCTTTCTATATGTATATTTATCTACAAACCATACAAGCAACAATTGAAAAAAGGACATGAAGCCTTCAGAGTATGAGTGATCAGAAACTTTCTAGGCAGGAGTCTACATTAACAGAACAATATTGTGTCTGAGCAGCTACACAATATGAAATATATTCCCTTTTAGTTTTCAGTACTACAATATGAGACCTTCAGCTTCACAATAAATGTTGGACAGCAAAATCATTTTAAAGGACATTAACAAGGCATGTTATTCAAATAAGATCTTCAATAAAATGAGACACAAAACACACAGGAGCCCTAGCCTAAAAGATTATCAGTGTCCTTCTATTGTGGCCAGACTTGGAAACAGCGATAAGATGAGAGCTGCATTTTTTACACTTTCTCCCTCTTCTCCATGAATGCACAATCTTGGAATTGATTACTATATAGCTCAGGGGTGTTGGTGGTTGCCTCACACTGGGCAGTGCAGAATGGTTTACCCCTAAAAAGAAATGTTGCATTTTGTGAACTTTGGAGTAACACTGTTTGTAAAGGTGAGTTCCCAATATTTTAGATGATTTAATGTTGAATAATCTTGTGTTGAGAAAATGAGGCATGATTATTCAGAGTAGACCCCAAATACAGATATGTATGTAAATCTTCCTAGCAAAGAAGAAACAACATAAAAAAAAGTGAAACCTTTTTGGTATGGATTATGTGAAGCTTTCTTACTTGTAGGTGCTATAACTGTTTCTCTGGTAGTAAAACAACGCTGTTAGGTGAATAGTGTGCCTTGTGCAGATTACATTCCCTCTTGGTTCACTACATCACAATGACAGGCTTTCAAGTGCATGCAGGACATGAAAATAATTTTTTAAAGGATGTTACTAACTGTCTTGTTCTTATAGGTGCCCAAATACAATGAAATACAAATGTGCATATGTATAGAAGCACAAACATTCCAAGTAACAAAGAAGTGATCATTTTACTGTTAAAAATCCTCCAGGCAACCATCCCAAACAGGCAGAGTACCTGCATAACATGGCACCCCACTGTAAATATGGAATACGTATATGTCCCAAAAACTCATTCACTGTTTTTCTTTTATATTGTAATTTACAGGGGTGCATAAGCCCTCATTGTAGCCTATCCTTGTTGAAAGGGGGGTCATGAGCCGTCATCACAGACTATCCCTGTTGAAAGGGGGGCATAACCCCTTCATCTCACCATACTCATACTAATTGTGAAATCACTGTACAGTGACTTTAGACATAATATATATGAAGTCCATTATCACAAATTTGTCTTGCTGCCATGGAATCCACAGGTATGGGTCTCAGAAGTTCTAAGGGTTATAATAGAACATACAGATGAATGAAAAACTTATTTAACTTCTCATGATTCTACTATTTTAATTGCTCCCACACGTCCAGGAATACTCATCATTTATAAATTCAGTACTGGCAAGCCAAAAAGCATCAAACTTAAAATTAGGTCATAAATGCTATGATCTTATTTTTACATTTTATGATACTACACCTGTTACCATATCTCACAGCTGTCCAGATTTTCATACAATGTCCAGATTTATGTCTCATAATTCTGACCTGCCCCTCATAAAAACTGTGATTTTCTGGCAAATCAGTGAGGATTAAAATCACTAAATAATGACATCCCTTTCAGTTTCAGACTTCACATCTTTCAGAAAATGCATGCTAATGCAAAACCTGTTTTTCTAGCAGCTTTCTTAGTTTATATAAGTATTTAAATTTTGTTCATAATTTTTGGTCTTTGTCCTCCAATTACTTTTGGCTTTGTCCAGAATTCTGACACTAAAATTGTGAGATTTACCACTACATTATAATATGTTTTGCTTTCTTAATTGTACTCAAGTATTAGATAAAAAGCTGTACAGAAAATGGAGCATATACTCATTGACCATAATACCATTAAAAAAGGCATTGTGAAATCCTGCTCAAGCAATCCTTTTTTCACTTTCCTGTAACAAGCAGCTCAATTTCCCATTCCTTTCCATCTAGCTAAAACAGGTCACTTTTTACTTCTAGTGATTCTAGTTTCTACAAAACCAGCTCATGAAACTTCTTCTGAATTTTAATTTTATTTTTTGCACTACAGAAAAACATGACTGTGATTCATAAGAAAATCTCTGCTTTTGCACAGACCACTAACTTCTACCTTCTAACAAGCCACCTCTGCTTTGAACACTCAAGCAGACACACACTCATAGAATCACTCATACTCCTGCAGACACTCTCACACACTGCCATGCACATACACACACTTAAACGCACACCCATTACTTACCAGCAACGCAGTTTCTCCCAATCAAAGTAATGAGGGGACACAGCATTCTAGCGGCTATGCTAAGTTACCCAGCTGGGCAATTCTCTGAATCACTCTGCAGCATAAATCCCCTTCCCATAGGCATTCCCAGGGAATGTACATGGTTGTCATTGGCCTACCTCTGTGCCTCTGTGTCTGATATTGATTAAACTCTCATGTTATGGCTTCTGTCGACCACAGCCTTTTCTGGATTTCAGCCATCCTCTGCAGTGGAAACAAAAATGCTACTGTGCAAAAAAATAAATAAGTAGACCTCCTCCAACCACTCTTCAAATGCCATATGCACTTCCATTCATGTCTGGACCTGGACACGTCCAAGAGCATGGGAGGATACCTGTTAAGCAATGAAAGTACTGAAAACACCTCAGTGGGAGGCTGGTATAATGGTTAAGGTGTTTACCTTGTAGACATAAGGTGCAAGGTTTGGTTTTTACATGGGATAGTTGACCATGCTTAAAATGGCCCACAGGGTAATTAGTCTATGAACTTATACGGAAATGACCAATCCGCATATAAGCTGCATAGGCAACGTTTCTTCTTCCTGTCTGTCTCAAATCTTCTTTACCAGATTGTCTTCTGCTTTTTTGCATATATGCCCAAACCACCATAATAAATTCTCTTTGACCTTTTCTGCAATTGGAGCTACTTTGGCTTCTGCTCTTATGTCCTCATTCCTTCATCTGTCTCACAGTGTACCTCCTACCACCCTTCTCAGGCACTTCATCTCCATCACCTCTAGCTTTTTCAACTGTTCTGCTTTACTGCCCAGGTTTCTGTACCATACAGTAGTACTGCTTACACCATTGTTTTCCACACCTTACTTTTCAGCTCCTTTAGCATTCTCCTGTCATATACTACACCTGACACTCTGTGCCATTTGGTTGTAGCCCCTCTAATACTAGCTATGACCTCTTCATTCATACTTCCCTTTTCCTCAATCACACCTCTAAGATACTTGAAGCCTCAATTCTCAGCATCTTCTGATTTCCCCAGTTTGCTGCCATTACCACTGTCTTAGCTGCACATAGTTTCATCCCATGTGCCTTCAGATGTTCTTCGTGTTTCACTGTTGCAGTCATCACATTTGGGTTATCCTGCCAGGGGTAGCCCTCAATCGGCCCGAATACCAGAGGCTTAGTATTTCTACGTCACTCCAGGACTGACGTCAGGTCGTCAGTGGTATAAAATCAGGCAGCTGATGCCATTACATCAGTCTTTCTTGCTGAGGAGGCTGAAGCAGAAGCAATTCGCATGAGTGCTGGTCGGCCGCTACCTGAGTTTTCATTTCCAAATTGAAGTTGAAGTCTTCTAAAGCTAAGTACCCTGTTGGGGATCCTTTTTTCTTGCTCTAACCGATGTCAGAAAAATTTAACAATCGTCTCACCTGTGGAAAGCAAATACCACACCGAGACTTCCATTCTTACTTCATCACCTGTTTAGGCCCAGACCACGATGTCCCTCACTGTCACTTTTGTGCTTTGTTCAACACCAGAACTATACGTCACCGGGCCCTTATTGTAGCTAGATAATTTCGCTCTCAGTCCTTGAATTCCGATATGGCTTCAGTAAGCCATCTGACTACCAATCTTCTGAAAAAAAGAAAGGATAAAGACAGCGACAGACTGCACAGGTCCAAAACTGCCGAAGATGCTTCCGTTAAGCTAGTAATCAGTTCTCCGGTCCTCAGTGAGGTGCTTTCACAGCCCCTGATGCCCACTTTTGTGGATTCGCAGGCCACTACTGAAACCCTTTCGGAATCTGGTATGCCGCAAGACTCTTCTTTGACTAAGAATCCTGTGGATGTCTCTACCTTGGATGGGTCCGGAGCTGCTGAGCAGGCACTGGCTTCTGAGGAAGTACTTCACACTACTGATACTTGACACAAACCAATGACTACTTTCACGTCTTCAGTTCATTCTAAAACTACCGAGTTTCTTAGGCTCAGGGTATGAACTATGCCCAAAAAAACGATGACCCAAGGTCAGGCAACTGCTTCCTTGCCTCAATCTCAAATGCTTAAAATGGTGGAAGACCTTATTATGCTTATTAGGGGAAGCCAGGCTACCCTTTCCAAAAGAAAAAGAGACTTGTCCCCAGTAGTTTTATCTGAACAGGAGTCCAATGATTCGGATGCTTCTGAATATGAAGACATGCAACCCCTTTCTGCTTATGAGGATTCTGATGCAGAGGAATCCATTCCTTCTGCCTCTCCACATGAGGATTTTTCATTTGGTGAAGCCCTTCATACTTTAAGGGACCATTTCCAATGGGAATGTAAGGCCTATCCGCAGTCAAAAAAAAGACTCAGGGAATTCTTAGATTTACCACAGCACAGACCTGTGGCCAGTCCTCCTGTCCTGGATGTTGTTGATGATGTTTTTATGGAATTCAGTTTGACTCCTGACACCCTTTCTCCTGCTCCCAGAAAACTTGACAGATACTACAGAGTCCCTGACTCTCATAAATTCCTTTTCAAAAATCCTACTGCTGACCCAGAGGTCATCTCTCAAGGACCTACAGGAATTAAAGCAACCTCAGATAAGAATCCCACCCCCTCAGACAGGGATTCCAGATCTTTAGACAGATGGGGTAAAAAAGTATACACCTCTACTACTCTTGCTATTAGAGCACTAAATTATCAGTTCCACATGCTAAAATATCAGCAGGATACCATGGAGCTCCTCAAACAAAAAATATCTTCCTTTCCTGCTTGTACAGAAAATAAAGAATTACAAGAGCTTATGCATTCTGCAAGCCAAGTTACTAAGCACACTTTGCAATGTGGCTTTGACACCCTAGAAGCATCTTGCAGAGCAGCAGTCACTGGTTCTGACCTTAGAAGGCATGCCTGGCTTAAGGAAGAGACCTTGCCAGACCATGTCAAATCAAAATTATTGGACGCACCATTGAACAAAGACAATTTGTTTGGCACCAAGGCAGAAGAGGTCTTAAAAAAGATGGAAGAAAAAGCTAAATCTATGTAGACAGTTAAAGACTTTTTACAGGTCCAGCCTCCAAGGTTCAGTAGGCATTGCCCCTCCAAGCACTGGTCTTTTCCGGCACCCTCCAGGCCAGCTCAGCCCAGACCCAGGGGAAGCAGAACCCCCCAGACAGCAGCCCCAGGGAATGCAGAGATCTAAGCAATGGAGGTCCGCCTCTTCAAAAACAGGGAGTGCTAAGCCACCACCTTATGGTAACAGCTCACAATGACTTTACAACTCCACCCCTTACCTCTGCCCACCTGCTTGTGCCCATAGGAGGAAAACTGTCTTTCCATGCAAACAACTGATCCTCTATTACCAGTGACTGATGGGTCTTCAACATAGTGTCCCAAGGATACAAATTTTATTTCCACGCTTTGCCAACCCCAAAAGGGTTATCAGATCTTCCTCCAAACCAGTGGGCAGAGGCCGAAAAGCAAGTTCTTTCCCTGCTCTCCATGAGGGCAATACAGCATGTTCCTGTAGACCAGATAGGCCAAGGTTTTTATTCTAGACTCTTCCTGGTACCCAGAAAAGAGGGCATCTGGCACCCAATCCTCGATCTATCCATTCTAAACACCTTTCTGGTGATACCAAAATTCAAAATGCTCACCCTCCAGCAGCTTCTTCCTATGCTTTTCAAGGATGCTTGGTTAGCCACCCTAGACCTAAAAGAGGCCTACCTACGCATCCCAATCAGGGAATCTTGCAGGAAGTTTCAGGGCTGGATCTATGGACTTTCAGTTCTCTACACTTCCCTTTCACTTATCCACTGCTCCCAGAGTTTTCACAAAATGCCTGTCTCCAGCCATTGCCTTTTGCAGACAAAGAAATATTTAAATTTACACCTACTTAGATGAGTGATTCAGGCAGACAGTTAGGAAAAGCTGTTACAGGACCTGACCTTTGTAAAGGACCTACTGACCTCCCTGGGGAATACTATCAACAAAAACAAATCAAAACTAGTACCCACACAAAAATTGTATTCCTGGGAGCAAACCTGGACACAACATCCCAGATGGCATTTCTTACTCCAGAAAAACAAGCCTACCTGACAGGCTACTTTTCTCAGCTAGCCACCAGAACCTAGTTATCCGCAAGGAAAATCCTGCAAGCTCTAAGGTTCATGGCCTCCTGCATTCTACTCATTCCATATGCCAGACTGCATATGAGGAAACTACAATGGTACCTAAAAAGCTTCCGGTGTCAACACTCTCAAGACCTGGAAACTTATCATACCAATGATACCTTGTCTAAGGAAAGATTTTCTTTGGTGAGCAGCAGCCTGCAACCACAACAAGAGACTTCTCTTCTCACAACCCCATGCCACCCAGACCCTCACCACAGATGCAGCAGACTATGCCTGGACGGCAGGTGCATTCAGGGACATTGGAGCCCAAATCAAATACATCTGCACATCAACCAAAAAGAGATGCTAGCTGTTCAGCACGCCCTGAGAGCTTTCAGATCCCTAGTCTCCCCGGGGCCTCTACTGATCAAAACAGACAACACCACAGTGATGTGGTATATCAACAAGCAGGGAGGGACTCACTCTTATCTTCTCTGCAGGCTCACCATGACCCTTTGGCACATGGCCTCAGCCATGCAACTACACCTGCTAGCACAATTCCTGCCAGGCTCCCTAAACTCTCTGGCAGAAAACTTAAGCAGAAACCTGCTAGACCCTCACGAGTGGCAGCTAGACCACAGAACCTTCATGGGGCACCCTGAAGGTGGATCACTTTGCCTAGGACTCCAATCCTCAGCTCAACAAATTCTGCACCAGGGAACCTCACATCAAGGCCTGGAAAGTGGATGCTCTATCCTTCCAGTGGGTAGACCTCTCGGTCTATGCATTTCCCCCTTTACCAATCATTTCAAGAGTACTCCTCAAAATAAGGGAGGAAAGACCGAGGGCAATCCTGATTGCCCCAGACTGGCCACGCCAGCAGTGGTACCCACTCTTGCCCAGCTTGTCACCCCTGCCACCATGGCACCTATCTCAGATCCCAACACTCCTGACCCAGAAGAATGGAGAATTCATGCATCCCCAATTGCAGACCCTCAACCTGGCAGCCTGGCTTATTCCCTGACCTCTCCTCAAGCTGCCAGCCTAAGCAAACAAGTCCTAGATGTTATACATGAGGCCAGATGCCCCAGCAATAGAAAATCTTATGCTGTCAAGTGGAAAAGGTTTTGCACCTGGATTCAGGCTAAGGGAGCCAAAACAGCACAGCCCTCCCTACCTCTCATCTTAGATTACCTCGCAGACCTACTACACATGGGTCTATTCTTCTCTTCTGTTAAAATTCATGCCTCTGCCATCCCTGCTCATACAGCACAGAGCCACCTCTCTTCTCACCCTCTCATCAAACATTTCCTAAGAGGGGCTAACAACTTAACGCCACCCAGAAGAGTTCCTACCCCAGCTTGGGACCTTAACTTTGTGCTGGAAAAGCTCACCTTACCCCCTTTGAACCTGCAACTTCAGCAGAGTTAAAATTCCTCTCTTGGAAAACAGCCTTGCTTCTGTCCATCACTTCAGTTAGAAGAGTTTCAGAGCTACAAGCACTCATGGCTGTAGAGCCCTTCATCATTTTCCATGCTGACAGGGTCTTCCTCAGGACTAACCCATCTTTCATGCCTAAAGTGATGTCCAGTGTGGCTCTCAAACAATCCATTCATTTGCCCGCCTTTTTCCCTAACCCACAAAACAAGGGGGAAAGGACTCTGCACTCTCTAAATGTGCACAGACAGCTCAGATTCTATATAGATAGGACTAAATCTTTTAGAAAAACTGAACAATTGCTAGTCAGCTTCACAGTAGAGGCAGAGGGCAAGGTCATATCAAAACAAACAATCTTCAAATGGATAGCGCACTGCATCCATTTCTGCTACAAACAGCACTTAAAACCACCCCTAAAGGGGGTCAGGACACATTCCACCGGGGCAACCTCCACCTCTGCAGCTTTTCTCAGAGGGGTCCCCACCAGGGACATCCTGGAGGCTGCAACACGGTCTTCTGTTCATACCTTCACCAAGCATTAACACCTGCCTATCTTCTCCAAATCCAGGGCAGGCTTTGCCACCGCATTCTTGCAGGGCATCCTAGCCAGCCCCCAGTCTTCGCCTTTCTTCACCTTTGGGAATCAACCCAAATGTGATGACTGCAACAGTGAAACCTGAAGAACATAGTACAGTTGCGTACACTTACCATAAATGTAGATGTTCGAGTGTATTCACTGTTGCAGTCCTGGTTTCCCCCCCATCCATCCCCCTTGTCTCTCTTTCTCTATCTTTTCCCCTCTCCTTACAGGGAATTTTTGGTATTTACTTTCTACTGTTCGTGTTCTTCCATCATAACCTAGGTCCCTATTTTGGAACTTCTGACAGCTGGGGCAAGAAAAATTGATGTAATGGCATCGGCTGCCTCATTTTATACCACTGACGACCTGACGTCAGTCCTGGAGTGACAGCAACAGACACAGAAATACTAAGCCTCTGGTATTCGGGCCAACTGAGGGCTACCCCTGGTAGGATAACCCAAATATGATAACTGCAACAGTGAATACACTCGGACATCTACATTTATGGTAAGTGTACATGACTGTACTTTTTGCATTTTGTTCCCCATCCTTTGCTAAACGTCTTGCTCAGACTCTGCCTGCAATGCGACATTGTCTGTATTCAGCAACTTTGTTGATCTGTCCCTCCAATCTGTTTGCTAATGTAATCCATCATCAGTATGAACAGCAGTGAGCTCAGAGCTGAATGCAAATGCACACCCACTCCCACTGGGAACCCCTCTTTGAGAACAAACACTGTTCATACTTGAGATATTTGAATCTTTGTACATAGCCTGCACTCATTTTACTAATGTTTCAGGGGCTTAAAACTATCAGAGGACTACCCAGATCAGCTTTCTTGGCACCTTGTCATATTCTTTCTCCAAGTCTAGGAATGCTCAATTGAATTCTTTCCTCATCTCTAACTTTCTGTCACCTATCTGTCTCTCTGAAAACATTGGGTTAGTTGTGCTGCAGCCTAATGTAAATCTGAATATAAAACTGACTATTCCTTTAAAAATATAATTAAACCAATAAGTGGAATAAAAGATTCATGGGCTGGATTACAAGTGTTTATGAGCTGCATCTCACCTAGTGGCTGTTAGTCTGACACCCTTGCAATAATTGAAATGATTTGATTTTTAGAGGTTGAAGCACTCTTTAATGTGATATGTAACTACAAAGTGGTCAGTAGCATCTTTATAACAACTGTTATAGAGCAACTGTATAATTATGTAATCTTCCTTGGAGCTTTTCTCCCCGGGTCTCTACTGAAAACGGGCTTCTGGCCCAGTCGGACGCTATCCAGTTATCAAATGTAAATAAATAAATAGATGCATACATACATCTTTATAAATTGTGGAATACTTACAGTGAAGTTTTGGAAAATGTTAACGAGAAACATGGATGGAGAGAAAGATACGGTGGTGATGTAGGTATTTATTATTATTGGACTGAGTGATAGTTTGAGTGGTAGAATTTTAAATATCATGAATAGAATATACAAATAGAAAACTAGTTTGTGAGTGAAATAAAGTGAAGAGGCACAGTTGGCCTGAATGCAAGTAAATTAGATCATATTAAAATGATTGTGCTCACCTTAAAGGATTCTTTGAGGACCATGTCTTGAAGGAGCACCAAAATGATCATGAAAAAATAATACTGGGCCAGATTTGGAAACAAAGCCCGCCATTAACCAGGGGTTTGTGTGTCATGGTAGGCTGCACAATACCTTGTCTTTTTCACCAACCACACTAACTCCATGGAGCCTATTTGTGCAAGATCCATGCTCAGTCCCAAGTCACCTACCTTTTATGCATATGAGACAACCTACTAATTGTGCACTGTTAACAAGAAGTACAATAGTGGTGTACATGCTGACTCACACAGTGTAAGCTATAGGACTCCACTGGCCTGCAAACTATGGAAAATACTGCCATGGCTGTATCAGTCTCCCTCCACTGATAGTATGTTGCCCAGCAGACAGTTCTGAGTAATGTATTAGTCCTGTAGCACAATGAACCCCTCCCCACAAATCTCTGTTGCACTTTAGGAACTTCCCTACCAGCAGTGGAGTTTCCTAGGATTCATGCAGTGTTGTTAACACACAATGCCCTTTAAACCACCCTTCCATTATGCTGCTGAGGGCAAGTCACTGGGTGCCTGCACAGCATCAGATCCCCTCATTGGGTGCCTACATAGCATTGGATCCACTCACTGGGTGCCTGCACAGTATCAGATCCACTCACTGGGCCTTTACAGCATCAGATCCCCTCACTGGGTGCCTGCACAGCATCAGAACCCCTCATTGGGTGCCTGCATAGCATTGGATCCCCTCACTGGGTGCATGCACAGCATCAGATCCTCTCACTGGGTGCATGCACAGCATCAGATCCCCTCACTGGGTGCCTGCACAGCATCAGATCCCCTCACTGGGTGCCTGCACAGCATCAGATCCCCTCACTGGGTGCCTGCACAGTATCAGATCCACTCACTGGGTGCCTTTACAGCATCATATCCCCTCACTGGGTGCCTGCACAGCATCAGATGCTTTAATTGGGTACCTGCACAGCACCAGATCCCCTCACTGGGTACCTGCACAGCATCAGATGCCCTCATTGCGTGCTTCCACAGCATCAGATCTCCTCATTACTACAATATGTTAATGGGTCCAAAGCTGCATGCATCTACAACCACTGCAGTTCACTCAAGACTCACAGCCATTCATGCTGCTGCTAGGAGTACAACTGAGTAACTCAGCCAAGTATTGTACAGCATCTTTACCAAGTAGTTACTGTAGCTACAGAGTAACACAGGCTGTTGAGTAAGCCGGTACCTTACACAGTAACACTTTATTGTGCACTAAGGCTGCACAGTTACTTCTAGCCCATACCACAGGAGTACCTGTTATACATTAGGGTGCACAGAGTTACTTCTAGTCCAGACCACATGAGTGCCTGTTATAAATTAGGGTGCACAGAGTTACTTCTAGTCCAGACCACAGGAGTGTCTGTTGCTCATTATGCATTAGGGTGCACAGAGTTACTTCTAGCCCATACCGCAGGAGCACCTGTTATACATTAGGGTGCACAGAGTTACTTCTAGTTCAGACCACAGGAGTGCCTGTTCTGCATTAGGCTATACAGAGTTACTTCTAGTCCAGACCACATGAGTGCCTGTTATACATTAGTGTGCACAGAGTTACTTCTAGTCCAGACCACAGGAGTACCTGTTATACATTACGGTGCACAGAGTTATTTCTAGTTTAGACCACAGGAGTGCCTGTTATGCATTAGGCTACACAGAGTTACTTCTCGTCCAGACCACATGAGTGCCTGTTATACATTAGGGTGCAAAGAGTTACTTCTAGTCCAGACCACAGGAGTACCTGTTATACATTAGGGTGCACAGAGTTACTTCTAGTCCAGACCACAGGAGTGCCTGTTATGCATTATGCTGCACAAAGTTGCTTCTAGTTCAGACCACAGGAGTGCCTGTTATGCATTAGGCTGCACAAAGTTACTTCTAGTCCAGACCACAGGAGTACATGTTATGCATTAGGCTGCACAGAGTTACTTCTAGTCCAGACCACAGGGAGTGCCTGTTATGCATTAATGTACCAGATTTTTGTGGACCACTGAAGGAAATAAGATAGTGTCACTCTGACCTTTTGGAGGAGCATGTTTCAGTTCTTTTAATCACCATAGTCCATGGCAGCATAAGCAAAGAGTATGTCAAAAGCATTTAAATTTCTTAGTACTGTCTTATCAAGTACCAGCTCTCCTTTATACTGACAAATTAACAGAGTCAGCGAGAAGGGATTAAGATAACAACTGAAGTCTGTAATTCATTGTTCCAGCTGTACCTGCTGAGTGGTTCCAGCCCAGTAATTTATAGCTTATTGGCCGTTTTGGGCCATTTCCTAGCTCTTTCTAACCCCCTGCTATAAATCCCACTTTAGCATGCTTTTGTGCTTGTAATTAACTCAGCACAGCTCCTCGTGGTGTCCTGCAGAGTTCTACAAGCAGCAGAGAATGGAAGAGTGACTTTCCATTGATTTATAAGTATTTTTTGGCTACTTATTTCCGACTGCTTTTTCTCTCCGAAAGCGAGTTTCTATAACTAAATAAGCTCTGCAAAGTTGATTTACTGCATTACTGTTGTTTTCCTGAACTTTGTTGCACTTTTAAAGTTTGTTTTTGCTTAAATTAACTGGTAGGCTACACACTCAAGTGTGCTAGCCGATTTAAAGCATTTACTGTTGTTACTATATCTATTTTCTGCTACTTTGTAAGAAAAAAAAAAAACAAAAAAAATCCTTGTTTCCCGCCTTTACTGAACTAGAATAGTCCAGTCTTCAGGTATTGCTGATCTCTGGGCTGTGTCATAGTTCCTGTGTTGCCCATATCCTTGTTTGGATAGGAGGAAGCTTCTTTGTTCACCAGTGGGAGTGGGGAGCTCTGAGCAGCCTATCTGTCCCTAAAGGAGTGGTTCCAGCCCAGTAACTTGTAGCTTATTGGCTGTTTTGGGCCATTTCCTAGCTCTTTCTAACCCCCTGCTATAAAGCCCGCTTTAGCGCGCTTTTGCACGATTTTGCACATAGCGCAGCATCGGGCAGCGCCGCTTAATCAGGTTTAAACTATTCTCGGCTCCACAAAGTCTGCTCTTTATTTTTTCCCTTAGAACTGCTCTAACTCTCAAGCTAAGCATTCTATTCTCAATCTAAAAACCCCGCACTCGCTCTTATAGGCATTTTTGTATAAGGTAACCACTTTCTAACTAAAAAAGCACTACATCCTCCTAAAATCCCTTGAGTACCATATCCCCTATAGGTCCTTTCTGATTCAGTTTCATAGCAGTTCCTTATACTATTCTGGCATGTCAAAAGGTCAGTTGCTGGCTTCCTCTCCAGTTCAGCTGGTGAATCTGGGAATCTTGAAGCAATGTTACAACTGCCTCATGTACACAGACAACCCTCTCCTCCTCCCAACAAATACAAATATATGTGAGAGATGCAACCATATAGCCAAACTGGAGGCTGAGCTCTCTCGACTCAGTACTGGCATAACCAGTCAGGAGGAGAAGGTAACCACACACACCACAAATCCAGACTTACATAGACCTACCACAACTGCAAACCAAACACATAAACACACAAAAACATACTCGGAGGCTCTTAATAAAAATCTGCCAAAGCAACAGAGACCTCCAAAGCAGACATCCAAGCAACCACTACCTCAAAACAAAACACATGCAACACATAGTTCACAAAGTCAGTGTGCCAAACAGTCACAGCCCTTAAGGCTAAACAACATACCTGATACACTTGTAATAGGTGACTCTATAATCAGACACACTGACGTCCCGCTCACCAGGCTGAACAAGGAAAAGGTCACAGTAAGCTGCCTGTCGGGCGCTATAATCCGCCACATAACACAAGCACTCAGGTCACTCCAAAGCAGGTACAAATATGACTCAGTCATTGTCCATGCTGGTGTGAATGACCTGAGGCGTACCTCCCTGGACTACATGAAAAGAGACATAGAGGAGCTCTCTGATTATGTATCCCAGGCCGGTATGACCCTGACCTTGAGCAGCATTCTACCCTCACCAAGAATGATGCCACATTACAAAGACAAAATGATCAATTTTAACAATTGGCTTAAGTATTGGTGTCATTCTAAGGGGATCCAATGTCTGTCTGCTTTGGATGACATGCTCGACAAGCCACGCTGCTTCGCAAGGGACGGCTTGCACCTGTCACCCCTGGGCTTTCGGATATTGGCAAAGGCTCTTGCCACCCCCATAGTGCCTTTTTTAGGCAAGGCTCAAAAGACAAACCCACCTCCCTAAAAAACACAAGTAGAAAGAAACTAAGGGTAATGCTGCTCAACACCAGAAGTCTAAACCTCAAGATGCATGGTCTAGAAAGCCCTCCTCAGTATGGAGAACATCGATGTCTGTGCAGTGACAGAAACCTGGTTCAAGGCTCCCGAGAGCACCCCAGCACTACCAGGTTATACCTCATATCATGCTTTTCGGCCCCAGAACTTGGACCGAACCACAAAAGGAGGGGGAGTATCCATATTCATCAAGGATACCCACACCTCCAGGTTAGTGGCAATGCACGAAGCATTGGAGACCATCCATGTGCAACTAACAGTAGGCAAAACTGCCCTCCAGTTTGTAGCATGCTACAGACCACCCTCTCAAACTCAGGAACCCCACTCGGCCTTCCTAAAGACACTGGAGAATATGAAGGTCTCTCCAAACACCATCATATTGGGGGACTTCAACTACCCAAACATAGACTGGGAGCATTACTCAGCCCCAACACCCTAGCCCAAAGGTTCCTAGAATTCATAAACTCAAATGCTATGGAACAACTAGTCACCTCTCCCACAAGAGGGGAAAACATATTAGACCTGATCATCACAAACATGGGGACACAATGTTCCATACCAGAAGTATACCCCTCATTGGTAAGATCGGACCATAAATTAATCTCCCTGGAAATCCACATCCCGCCCCCACCGCCAGCACAGAAGACCACAGTGAAGAACTTCTCAAAAGCTGGCTTCACACTTCTTAAGACCGAAGTGGAATCCTTCAAAGCCCCCGGGCCAGTGGAAACCACAGCCCACTCTGCTGAATCCTTTATAAACTCATTCTATGGACACCTACAGGAATGCATGGATCATGCAATCCCAAATAAAACCAAGACCCATTCCTCCAAAGGCAGGCGACCTGTCTGGAGGACCCCAGCCATTAATAAGCTATACAACAGAAGGAGGAAGCTACTACATGATAGAGCAAAATCCCTAAAAGGGATGACATCTCTGATCAGTACTAGCAAAAAACTACGAACACTCATAAAATCATCCAAGGCCAACTTTGAGAGAAAAATTGCACAAGACACTAAAGATAATCACAAGGCTTTCTTTAGTTATGTTAGAAACCTGGGTGGAAACTCCCAGATATGCTCAGAGTTAGTCCAAAATGACAAAAAATACACTGAACCCACAGACATTGCCAACATACTAGCAGACACGTTCAGTGCAAATTTCTCCCCCCCCACAAAAGGACAAATATCTATCCCAGCAGAGTGTTGCCTCCCTGACATCTCAGATGCCCATGTGAGAGCCGCCCTCTCCAAAGCTAAAAACACAGCATCAATGGGACCAGACGGTGTCCCGGGTTGCATGCTACATGAACTCCAAGAAGAACCCACACATAAGGCTGCTGTTTAATCTCAGCCTTACTACAGGATATGTACCCAAAGAATGGCGTACAGCAACAGTGGTCCCACTCCACAAAGGAGGTGCTTCTACGGACCCTGGAAACTACCACCCCATAAGCTTGACGAGCCTGGTCTGCAAAGCTATGGAGAGGATCATTATGGAACTCATAAACAGGGACATTGGGGACCTGCAGACATTGGATCCTACCCAATTTGGCTTTGTTAAGGGCAGATCCTGCCTCTTGAACCTGATTGACTTCTTTGAAACAGTCACCAAGGCCATTGATGAGGGTAAGGTAGTTCACACAGCCTACCTTGACCTTGCAAAAGCCTTCGACACAATACCCCACTCAGGCATCATAGACAAGCTCTCCAGCTTAAATATAAACCCCTATGTCATAAGATGGGTTGCAAACTGGCTCAAGGATAGAACCCACAAGGTCAGAATTGCTGGAGCCATGTCAGACTCTAAACCAGTCACAAGTGGCATCCCACAGGGCTCGATCCTGGGACCTCTCTTGTTCGGTATTTATTTTTCTGTGGTACAGGCTAACATGGGAGGATTGTGGCTGACCAAGTTCACAGATGACTGCAAACTGGGCACCATAATTGATTCTCCAGCAGACACAAGCATCCTTCAAAAGAGTCTCATAGAAATGGAAAAGTGGTGCCAGAGCCATGGCCTTAAACTCAACGCCAAAAAGTGTATAGTCATACCCTTTGGGAAAAACAAAGTGCCCACAAATTACCACATAGGTGGTAATCCATTAAGTACGGAAGAAGTAATTAGGGACCTAGGGACCCAAGTCGACAGTAACCTCTCGTTCGACACTCACATTGCCAAAGTGGTTAGAAAGATCTTCTATATTGCCCACCTTATCATGAAGGGATTCACATCTAGATCGGGAGAGGTCGTTGTGCCCCTTTACTCTTCCCTCATCAGGTCCATAATTGAGTACAATGCCCCATTTGGGATGTACCTTACCTGACACCTGCAGCAATTGGAAAGACCCCAAAAGTACCTCACCAAGAGGATCAAGGGACTCAAACATATGTTGTATGCTGCCCGGCTAAAGAAACTCCAGCTCTACTCAGTAGCATACCGCCTACTCAGAGGCGATCTATGCCTGACGTACAAGGCCATGTCCAACCCGGAATTAATGGACATGCTCCACCTTAGAAAATCCAAATCCACCAGAGCTATGTGAGTGAGAGATTTGAACCTCAGCACAGAAATAAATAGGACATGCTGGAAGGACAGATTCATAACCCAGAGGCTCCCTTCACTCTGGAATAAAATCCCAGTCCATGTTAGGCAGAGGCCCTCACTGACTCTCTTCAAGAGAAATCTTGACGAGTGGATGGGAGATCATAGGTTTACCCCGGGGGTCACTTCTGTGTCACTGCTAGACAGAGGTACAGTAAACTAAACCTTAAAATGGGCACAGTATACTCATTCCAAGGGGTGGCGAAAGCCAAACACACTCTGGCTAGGCTTATAAATGCCCTAGGGCAGATAGCCTAGTATGAACCTATGAACCTATGAACCTATGAAAATAAAGTTTTAATGTAAATAGCACTCTGTATAGAAAGAAATTATGATTGATTGTTGAACGATTAGACTTAGGACACATGGTAGAAGCAGCAGGGGAATGAAATAGGCGGGTATATAGTACATAATATTTTGCGAAGATGGAAATGTGTTTGAGTCATTGTGTAAGACGTTGGAGTTCTTTTGAATGGATGTCTCCTGACAGTGGTGCCTTGGGGACTATGGGAAATCATGGGTGTACATGTGACCTCCTTTGTCATGTAGGACAACAGGTTATAATGTTAACAACACTCTTAGTACATTAAATAATATAATCACTGAAATCTGATTTTTGAATACAATATTGGATATGAAGGTCTACTCAAAGGCTTCTCAAGTGCATTTTGAATGCAAACTGAATACAGTTCTGTCTCTTTCAGTTCAACTCAGTTAAGCTGAACTCTACAGTCACAGTTTAATATAATGAATCACTGTCAAGTGACTAATAAGTGTGTGCCATCACTGATTCCTTTCTTTTGGAAGAGCTATCTTGTCTTTATATTTGTCATGACATGGAGATGGTATGTATAAATTCAAAGGTTATGGTGGCTCAGGACATCTTTCCCTCTGCAAAAAAAAAAAAAAACTCTTACCTTTGAATTTTTTTTATTGGGTAAAATTCCTAGTCAGTGGTACTCAGCAAATTGTTTCCTTGCCAAGCTGTATATTGATGAATCACAGTGGAAACCTATTTAAATAAGGGATTAGTGAATATTTATTTATTTATTTGACATTTGTTGACAGGGTTAGTCTGACTGAGCTGATAGCCCTTTTTCAGCGGAGGCCCGGGAAGAAAAGCTCCACAGTTAATATATATGCAAAGTATAGTACAATACTAAAAAGGTAGTTTGTAGTTTACAATTAATAATGTTAGGTCCACAGTTTACATATATGCAAAGTACAGTACAGTATTAATAGAGTTACTACAAAGTTTATGATTAATATTGTAAAGGCACCGAAGCAATATGCAAAGTTATACAATCTACTCAAGAACACCTTCTTAAAGGAAGTCACTATGGTATTATAAAGTTAGAACAAAGTGTCCTATTTATATTGTACAGGCACCAAGGCTATATACAAAATTATACAATTCTTGTCAGGAACATTTTCATTAAGGAAGTCGCTACATAGTAGCATAGAATATGAAAGAATGTTGGCAAGTGTTTAGCTACTGGTTATTTAATTTACAAAATAGTTTTAGTCATAAACATATTACAGTAGACAGGGTAGGAAGTGCAAGGTATTTAGAAGACAGCTTTGCAGATTATGAAATTTAACAGAAATAAATGGGGAGGTAGAATGCTGAGGAGGTGAGGGTAGACAGTTAAAGAGGGTGTGTGTAGTGGCAGGTCCAGTGCTTCTTAAGAAGTTTTTTGTAACAGGTTTGAATTATTTTGGTTGTTTAATACTTCTAATATCCAGGACGAGTTTGTTCCAGGACAGGCAGGGGAGTAGATATAATGGTTCTGTTCTATTTTGCTTTTTGGTTTGTAGAGTTGAAGTAGATTTTGATCAGTGCTTTGGAGAGTCCTGGGGGGGGTTGTAGAGGGAGACAAGTGAGGAGATATTGGGACAGAAGGAAAGCAGATAGAGGATGAAATGAATTACCTGAAGCTGTGAGACAAGCAGCTGTTGAGAGAAAGACAATGGTGATTTATAGGTTTGATTTGCCATGAATGTGACAACTTTATTATAGGTAGTTTGAGTTTCTAATTTTGTTAAGAGAGAGAGTTCTGAAGATTGATGAGAATTTATGAGCCGTATAATAGGCTAGGGGGAAGATATGGATGGGAGAGGGAGATTTTGGTTTGTTGGACAGGAATTTTTTTATTTCTGTAAAGAAGACAAAGTTTTAGGTGTTTTATTTTTGATGCAATTGTGAACGTGGAAGTCAAATTTGAGTTGGTCATCTATTATGACTCCCAGAAGTTTAGTGTTGGATTCAACTGTGATGGGAGTGTTGTTGAGAGAAGAGCTAGAGAAAGCACATTTGAGGTGATTGTGGATTTTTGGTAAACAAACCCCTGGATTCTCAAAAGCTTGCAAGCTTTTTGAAAGCAAGATTGGTGCAGGAGCTCAAGCAGGCAATATATCTTCTGTGCAATCCAGGAACAGCCTGCAGGGGCGTGCAGGAGCGGTCCTGCACTAATTTTGCAAGGACTAAGCCCTGGTATGCAAATCACCCCATTTGCAGGTGAAATCCATGCAAATGAGGTGATTTTGCAATCCAGGAAGCTTGCAACAGTTCGTGCAAGACTAGTGCTATCTGCAGAAATGTATTCAGTTAGTAACCGAGTACATTTCTGCAAAATCCAAAACGGAGCTATGACAGCTCCGAATAAAGGCTGCATATCAAGTAGTAAGCATGTCAATGGCCAAGTATAAGGCCACTGGCATTGCAAACAAAACAAAATATAAAAAAATATATATATTTTTAGCCGATCTCGGCTGTTTAAGCATAGGGCAGTGGCACGCAAACGAGATCGGGGGGAAAATAATAAAATAAACCTAAAATAAACATTCTAATGAAAATCAGTATTCTGCCATGCAAGTCAATGGCAGGCAGAAGACAACCTGGCCAGTGAGTAGTGGTTGCTAAGGGGGGAGGCTCAGTGTGAGACATGTAACTATGCATTAGCAGGCAATCTTATGCAAATGAGGGGAAGGAGAGTGAATCCCAGTTTTGCCCAGCATGTGAGTCAGTTCCCAACAGTGTAAGAGCAGGAATAGCTTGGTGCAAGCCTAGGAGGTAGGTGATATCATGGGGGACGGGAGGTGTCAGGCATACTGTAAGGAATTGGAGCCTTGTGGCTCGGGTTTGCTCCTAGCTTAACACAGCTAAGCTAGGGGGTGTGTCTAAACCAGCCTAGCACTCTTTACAAAGCCTACGTGGGTGTGCACACTGCACACCGGGTTTTACAGGAAGAAAAAATAAGTTAAACCAGGAAATAGCAGCAGTGTGCACATTTGAGCACTCTGTTTGTGTGGCGTGCACACAGCTTAAACAGGGAGGCAAAGGGAAAGGAAAACAGCAGTAGGAAGGTAATCAAGGAGAAGTAGCTTAGCTGGCAGGTGAAATGTATCAGAATCAGCCAATTACACAGGCAGCAGACCAGCCCAGGCCAGAACACTGCTATAAACTAAGCAAACACCTTCCCCTCTGGTTTTTCCCACACTCTACACCACAGGTGTATACAAGCAGGGAAATTTTAACAAACAAACCTACAAAATGAGAAGGGCTGCAGCAGGCAACATAGAACAACATGTGCAAGAGGCTGAGGGTGGTGAGGATGTGAATGCTGCCGAACAACCCACAGTAAGGAGACGTTGAAGAGTGTACAGACCCAGGGTAACCTACCAGGGGCTGCATGAGCTGGAGATAGTGGAGCGTTACAGGGTGGACAGAGACCTCCTGCAGCAAATTGTTGAGCTGTGCCGGCCACACCTGACACACTAAAAAGACCAAGGGGAACCTATCCTAGTGGATACCAAGGTATGTGTAGGCCTAGGTATACTAGTCACAGGTACTTCCCAAAGCACAACTAGGGATATCATGGGGATCTCACAGGCATCAACATCCAGAGTATTCCACCAGTTCCTGGATGCCATGTCATGCCAGTGAGCACATATATTTCCTCAACACCCATGAGGTGTTGACCAGCAATATGCATCTCTTCCACTAAATAGCAGAATACCCTGTGGTAATGGGTGCTATAGACTGCACGCACATATGCATCAAAGCACCACCCAGTGAGCAGGGTAGGGCCTACATCAACCGCAGGGGCATCCCCTCCATCAACTGCCAGGTTGTATGTGATGCCCAGGGCATTATAATGAATGTGTGCGCTGGCTGCCCTGGAAGCTATGACGATTCCCACATATGGCATCTAATGCAGCTGTTCCAGAGATTTGCCAATGGGGACTTCCCCTATGGACACCTAGTGTAGGATGCTGGGTACACACAGAAGCCGTGGCTGATGATACCCATCAGAAATGCACACACACCTGAACAACAATGCCATAATGAGGCACACGCACAGGCCAGAAATATAATAGAGCATGTGTTTGGGATGCTCAGGTCACGGTTCCGGTGTCTGGACACATCTGGTGGAACCTTGCAGTATTCACCAGCTACATGTACCCAAATTGTTATGGTATGTGCTATGCTACACAATATAATCCTATGGAAACAGCTGCAGCAGGAACAGCATGAGGCAGGGCCACACAACCCTCCCACCAATGCCAAGGCCTGCACAGGCACAGAGTAACCCGGAGGAGGAACAACCTGAGCCTGCCCCAGTAGACAGAAGGAGGCATGCCCTGTATGCCCTGGCCTTGGCAAAGAGGCTATGCATAGCACATGCACTGACATAGTAGGGACCCAGGGAATGACACCTCTCTCTCTGACTCACACATACAGTAAAAAGGATGCCAACCATGACACTACCTGTGCTCAACCATGTGTAGGGAGTGTAGTATGTGCATCCGACTTAGGCAGCCCTCCAGCACCATCCGCAAGTATGGCACACCCATAACGTAAGTCAATCAACCTACCAATTGCCAAATGAAATAGAATGTGCCATTACCAGTAGCTATGGTATGGATGTGAGCATGCAAGGGATTTGGATAGCTGAATGTTATGACAGCAGACAGTAGACACCCATAGTGGCACCATGACATCTGTAACACATACTGGAGTCACCATAGTAGCCAGTACTACACAGGGTGACAAATCCCACTGCAGGAAATGTGCTGAGTGGCATGTGTGTCCATATGACCCACACATGCCAGTCAGGATGGTTCACATACCCAACAACAGTCTCAGCCAGAAGAACAGGTGTAGACAAACCCAAACAGAGCATGTGCCATGGCCCCTGAATGATGGCTATGGTTAACCTCCCCCCAGGCCTACACAGACAGACCACAGCAGGGCAGGCAGTGGGATGTAAGTTCTGAATGGTAGGAAGTCAGACAACAATATGTAGGGCAACCAAAGCCACGATCTGTAGTACACTGGAATGCCTCTAGTCAGCCATGATAGTTAGCAATACAGAATGAAATGGAGTACCTGACATACCAGTACAATCATAGCAAATGTGTACGAGTGTCACGTGTGCCCCCCACATCCTGCACAGTAATGTAATAATAATCAGGTGTGCCCCCCAACCCTGTGTAGAAATTCAGAAATAGACAGATGTGCCCCCCATCCTACAAAATAATGTAATAGTCAAGTGTGCCCCCCAATCCTGTGTAGAAATGTAGAAATAGTCAGGTGTGCCTCCCCCATCCTACATAGTAATGTAATAAGTCAGGTGTGCCCCCCCACTCCTGTGTAGAAATGTAGGAACAGTCAGGTGTTCTCCCCCCCCCCTGCAATGCAGAAATGTAGTAACAGTCAAAGCCAAATGATCGATGGATACCCTGCAGAGACAGCATGCTACCTGTTGGTGTACAACACAAAGATCAGCACTGCAGCACAAACTACCTGGACATGATCCACACATTCAATACAGACGGCCATACTGGGCATACTCACACACTTAAACACATGAAGGCCATGTCTGCTAACACCAGTGGACTAGACATATCTGGCAGTTGCTATTGTTAGTGCAGACACTCTTCAGTATGCACCGCTCATGCCTTGCACACACAGTGGATAGGAATACAGACATATATGTCAGGACAACACACTATAATAAGCCAAAGGTAGACGTACATAGATGTGTGGAAGATGGTGACTGTGATAAGGAGCCATCCAGGCCTGTCCCACCCAGCACAAAGCCGAAGGGCCCCAAACACATGAGATGCAGATGTTACTCACTGCAGATACTAGCCACCAGTATCTGTCAGCATTACAGACTATGTGGGGCATGTGCCAGCTGTGCAACGTGACTGTACAAGGAAGTAGTCATCTAGCAGCTGTATACACTTACCTGTGAAATATGACCCTGTGTGTGCCCACGTGTGGCATGTCAACCCCTAGATGAATGGGTTATGGCCCATGCACACACACTGCCCTCCCCATAGCCCTACTATGACAAGCCTGCTGAGGTCATCTAATGTGAAGTACACCTTTGAGAGAGTTGTAGCCCAGTAATCTCTGTGACATGTTCCATAACTGTGTACTGCTATAGTGTGCTAAACTAGTTAGGTAAAAGTTCTAACCCCAGACTTGTCATCTGTGTGCGTGTCTGTCTCTCTCTCTAACTGTGTAGAGAGCAATGCTTTTTAGGGTACACACACTCCTTACAATTCATATGCTCAACTTTGGCAAGGCTGGTGAGGTCACCCACCTAGAAATACACCTCCGGGAAGATTGCAGCCTAGTAATCTCTGTAATGTGTCTTGTAATTGCATACTGCTGTAGTGTGATAAAATAGTTAAGTAGGTGTTCTAATCCCAGACATGGCAAGGGTGTGTGTGTGTCTGTCTGTGTAAAGAGCAATGTTTTTTAGGGTACTCACACTCCTTACAATTCATATGCTCAACTTTGGCAAGGCTGCTGATGTCATCCACCTAGAAATACACCTCTGGGAAGGGTGTAGCCCAGTAATCTCTATAGTGAGTCCTGTAACTGCGTACTGCAGTTGTGTGATAAAGTAGTTATGTAGCTGTTCTAACCCCAGACTTGTCAACTGGTGTGTGTGTTTGTGAGCATGTCTGACTGTGTAGAGAGAAATTCTTTTTAGGGTACTC